>NC_045545.1:10535033-10555033 GCF_009769535.1 Thamnophis elegans | reverse complement strand
ATGTATAATTAAATAAAGTGTATCTTTCTTAAACCGCTCCGGTATTATACCTAGGAGAAAAATTTCCGGTTTAAACAAGATTTGGTCTCCCACCATTTGTTCTAACCATGATTGAATCATTTCCCAATATTTTTTTGCCTCATTGCACGTCCACCACATATGATAGAAAGTGCCTGGTGTTGTTTTTTTTACACTTCCAACAATTTGGGGCCAGATTTTTAAACATTTTGGAGAGCTGTGCTGGAGGGAGATGCCATCTGTAGAACATCTTATAAAGGTTTTCTTTATACACCGTAGCCATTGTTAGTTTCTGATTAAGTATCCAAAGTTTTTCCCACTTAGCCGATTCCACATTGTAACCGAAATTTTTCACCCAGGCGACCATAGTTGGATTGGACTTTTTATTGATGCATCCAGTTATATCTGAAGAAGCCAGTCTAGCGCCTTGGACATCTTAGCGTTATTCCAGAAGGAGAAGAAAACGGCTGTCAAAATTGCCTTGACTTCATTCTCACAAATCACTTGTCAAAAGATGACTCCCTCCTTCACCCCTTTTTGATCATTCAGACCAGTCCCCTTCAACAATTGTCTGGGAATGAAGATTGATGTGGGTGTGGTGAAAAGGTCCAACTTGCTTCATGAGCCAAAACAAATTTATATTTGTTCTCTGTCTCCCATGGATGACTCATGTGCCCCCTTCCATATTGCACCAAAAGAACTCAAAGGAGCTGCGCCCCGTATGAAATGAAAATCAAATTAAGTTTTCAAAATACAAACACCGTGTTATACATTGTATGAAAAAATCAGGAGATCAAAGGAACTTAAGTCTGCTGTTCCAGGGAATGCATTTCTTTAAATATCTCCATGATCACAGCATGACTCAACGTCCTAGCATAATACTATTTTTTTTAGCACATAGTAATAAGTTACAAGATTTTATTCCAAAGCAGCACTGGTGGCAAACAATTGATGATATGATTTCAAAATGATAGTCTCTTTTATGTGCTAGGGAAACAAAGCACTATAACATAAGCATGCGCTCATACAACCACAATCACATTCATCGTGTACTGCTTTTATAAAGTAATTTCTGACATGTACTTCCAAACCATATGAAGGGTTGTAAAATTATACTAATGAAAGAAAAGCTTTTTTTAGGAATGGTTTTAGATGTACCCCTTAGGTTTAATCCATTTCACGTTATGCCAGGGGTAATCAACTTTTTATACCTACCACCCACTTTTGTATCTCTGTTAGTAGTAAAATTTTCTAACTGCCCACCGGTTCCACAGTAATGGTGATTTATAAAGTAGGGAAGTAACTTTACTTTATAAAATTTATAAAGCAGAGTTACAGCAAAGCCCTAGCGCCCACCATGAAAGCTGGAACACCCACTAGTGGGCTGTAGGGACCAGGTTGACTACCACTGCGTTATGCAAACATTCTTCGCTTATGTTGGGACCTTCTATAAATGAGGCCAACCAGGTTGAACATTGTGCTAAGCTGTGACATGACTTGGTTTGGACCCATGGTGTTGTGGGATCACAGTGAGGATATTGGTTCTCTTGCTCAATGCAACTGATGTTCTCTTCCCTTCTTGCAGTATTGCTTCTGGTGATCTCCCTCCTTCCAGACTATCTTGGCCTTTTCCCCCTTGAAAACATTTCACTTCTCATGCAAGAAGCTTCCTCATTTCTAACTGAATGGTGGCAAACGGAAGGATTTATATTCTTTGTAATCGTCTTGGTATTAGTTCTCTGAGAGTCCTTGAGGCTACTTGGGGATTTACCTGTATTCTCAAAGTCATTTGAATCAGACTGCAAACCAGGGATAGGTTCTGGCAGGCACTATTTCCGGTTTGCTCGTGCGCGTTTTGCGTGCACGCATGCTTGATGTGCACATGTGCGCATGCACAGTGCAATTAAAATTGTTCTTCATATGCGCAGAAGTGAAAAACAAGATGGCAGCGCCTTCGCTGTTGCCCAGGGAACTGGTTCGATGGCGTAGCAGGCCTGGGGTTGCTAAAAAGTCTCAAGAACCAGATGACTGCAAAGAATATAAAACCTTCCATTCCCCACTATTCAGTTGGAACTGAAAAATTGTCTTAGATGAGAAATGATTTCAAGGGAAAAAAAACAAGAAAACACTGTTGCCTTCGGAAAAACACCTTTGGAACAACTATGACCTAGATGACTGAGGATCTCCTTCCTCCTTCTATTTTTCTTTACTATCAGGGTCTGTTCAAGACAAGAATCATGGCAATTGAAGAAGGAGATATTATCTTCCCTCCAAGTCAATTTTCTACAACAGGTTCTCTGCTCACCCCTACCAAGAGGGAAGGAAATCTGATAATCAAAGAAAGCAAGATTGATGCAAATTAAACCCCAGTGACAACTCAAGGGGGGGGGTATAGTTTTCTGGAAAAAAAAATGGGGTTCAATTTGGACTTGAAAGATAATGTTGTTCCTTCCATGCGCAGTTTCCACTCTGTCTACTGCCACGCCACTCACCCCTCTGCATTTAAAGAATGCCAAGTATTGTTGGTGGCGCAGTGGTTAAATGCAGCACTGCAGGCTACTTCAGCTGACTGCAGTTCTGCAGTTCGGCTGTTCAAATCTCACTGGCTCAGGGTTGACTCAGCCTTCCATCCTTCCGAGGTGGGTGAAATGAGGACCCGGATTGTTGTTGGGGGCAATATGCTGACTCTGGAAACCGCTTAGAGAGGGCTGAAAGCCCTACGAATAGGTATATAAGTCTAACTGCTATTGCTATTGCTATTGTTAAGTTAAATTGTTCTATTGTTATGTGGAACGACCTCAGGCATGGGAAAGAGGAATGGTAATCTCTACTCAATGCCTATGGAATTTCTCAGTCATTCAGGTCGTAGCTGTCCCACAGGTGCTTTTTCAGGAGGCAACTGGATTTCCCCCCCCCCCCCTTTAAGTCCTTTCGCTTCTCATCCTTCAGGGACACAGGGCAGAAAACATCCTGTAGTCAAGAAGGCGCCACATCCATTTGCGCTACTCAGGTGACCCTGAGGACAGAGGTAAACCTCCAAGTGGCCTCAATGACTCTCTAAAAGGATGCAAACGACCAGCTGTATGCAAGGAATATAAATCTTTCCATTCCTCACCATCCAGTCAGAGCTTAAGAAGCTTCTTGGATGAGAAGCGAAATGTCTTCAACCCCCCCGTCCCCCAGGAAAGACCAATTGCTCCTGAAAAAGCACCTCTAGGATAATCTCTATTCGCTTAACCAAAACTTTAATCAACAGCAGGGCGTCTGTTTCACCGGTGGGTTCCTACAGGTTCGGACCAATTCAGCCAAACCGGTCGTGGTTTTGCGGCCTGAGTCACTGGAACCAGCAGCGACCCAGGCCTGCCACACCCCTGAACTGGTTCTTCGGGTGGCACCATAGTCACCACCATCTTGTTTTTCGCTTCTGCGCATGCACAGAACATTTTTTTATTGAACTGCGTATGTGCGCAGCACGCCCACGAGCAAACCAGTAGTAGTGCCTGCCGGAACCCGTCCCTGGTCTGTTTGTCCTAGTATATGAAGGCAATCTGGTTTGAAAGGATGTCCATTCCAAATCCAGCTGTGAGTTCAAAGATGAAAGATTATTTCATCATGAGCTTCTACAGCACCTACCTCGCATGGACGTTAATTGGCTTCCATGCCATAAGGAGATGTGCTGGATCAATGTGTAAAGTTTTTTTGCACTAAATGCACAGCCATTCCTATATATGAGGATAAGCAAATGTTTTGCAAATGTGAACCCTTTACTTCTTTTGTAATGCTAGGAAGGCTTCATATTTTAAGATGGTTCTGCCTGCGTTGAAATGAGGCTGCTCTTAACTCAGCAGCAAAGCTTCCGTTTTTTAAGCAGAGTTAAACTGCTAAAATCTAAGTTTATGTTGCCTTCACAATCCACTTTTCCTCCAAACATGGCTGGTATCTCTTTCTCCAATTTTTGTCTTTACCTCAACTCCGCAAAATAGGCGGAACAGATAAGACCATGGCAAGTCTGATATATTACAGAATGAAACTTATAAGAGAAATTAAATCTATCTTTGTCCAGTCTTCTAATCATCATGTTCCATTGTCTCTTATAAATTTAATCACACAATCCCTAAAACCAGAGGTGGCATCCAGCAGGTTCTGAGCAGTTCTGGAGAACCGGTAGCGGAAATGTTGAGTAGTTTGGAGAACCAGTAATTACCACCTCTGACTGGCCCTGCCCCCATCTATTCTCTGCCTCCCGAGTCCCAGTTGATCGGGAAGAAATGGGGATTTTTCAGTAACCTTCCCCTGGAGGAGGGTAGGAATGGAGATTTTACAGTATCTTTCCCCTGCCATGCCCACCAAGCCACCTCCACAGAACCGGTAGTAAAAAAAAATTGAATCCCACCACTGTCTAAAACACTAGGAAATTGATTAAACAATCACATTTTATATATCCACCCACCTGACATAATAACTCTGGGTGGTATATAATAGAACCCATAATAGATTTTTAAAAACCCATTAAAATACAACCCAAATCATTAAAGGTATAAAAGCAAAATGATAAGGAATACATACAATAGAAATGAATGCATTCCAATCAGTGGTGGGATTCAAATAATTTAACAACTGGTTCTCTGCCCTAATGACCAGCGGGGCAGGTGGGGCTTGGTGGTCATGTGACTGGGTGGGCATGGCCAACTCAACGCTCACGTTGATGGGCGCTTCACCTTAGCTGTTACAATGTAATAAGGGTTAACCAGAGAGGCAGTTTCTGTAAGCAGGTCAATAAAGATTAAGCTAGAAACAACACCAGAATGTTTCCTTCCTGCCTTCCTTACAGGATTAGCCCTGTAAAGTGGAAAAAAACAAAAGGAGATTTCTTCCAACAATCGGTTCTCTGAACTACTTAGAAAGTTACCAACCGGTTCTCCCGAATAGGTTCAAACTGGCTGAATCCCACCACTGATTCCAATTAACCATTTAGCAGATGACATTCTTACATAAGACCTCCAGCTCAGTTGACCAAGATCTCTCTGAAAGATTTGTTCTTCAAGTTTCAACAGGGAAAAAAGTTAAAAGGACAGAACATTAAATGGTCTAACCCCCCCCTCGCTCCCCCCAAGCCAGGCACAATTACTCATTGGCTCTATCATTTGCCACTCACATTCCTCCTACCTGCTGTAGCACAGTGTCCATTCCATTCTGTTAGGACAATCAAAGAGGTACAGCTGGAAGGCAAAATCTTTGCAATATGCTGGCCTACTTAGAAAAGCATACTTTAAAGCTAATTAGTTGTGGGCTTTTCAACAAGGGCTGATGCACAGGTTTTGTATGACTATTAAGTGATGAATCACATCTTTGAACAATGTTTGATATGTATAGTATGAACAAGACATTTGAGGAGCCGTAGATTAAGCAGATTGAGATCAATAATACAGAGATATTTGTTTCAATAATACAGTGATTATTGCATTAGATCGGTGTTTCTCCAACTTGGCAACTTTAAGGTGTGTAGACTTCAGCTCCTGGAACCTCCCAGCTACTGTGTTAGAACCAGGATTTAATAATGTTTATGGGGTATTTTTTTTTCTGGAGGGGGGCTCTTAAAATTAGTTTATTTCACGGCATGGACTTATACCCCTGAGTCCTACTCTGATTGTACCATTGAATAGGAGAAAAGCATGATTAATATATATGATTCTATCCATTTTGTTAACTTTCCTTATGAAGCCAAATCATTCATTTTAACATCCTTTCCCCTGGCTTTTAAAATGAATGGATACAAAAATATCTTTGTGATATTATTAAAAATGGAACATGTTGAAGTTTCCTTCCAACTTCTTCTGACTCACATAACTGTTTCTCATATGATTGATGAATTGCAATATTGCATGCTCAAATAGTAGTGGAAAAAAATGGGAGGCTGGGGAGAAGGGAGGGAATAAGGAAGGAGGGAGGGAAAGGGAAGGCAACAGAAGGAATGATGGAAGAAAGAAAGAGAAAACAATAGAAATGAAAATCAAATGAGAAAATTCAGTAGTCCTTCCTTCCTTCCTTCCTTCCTTCCTTCCTTCCTTCCTTCCTTCCTTCCTTCCACATATGGACCAAAATTAATTGTTCATGATACATTTACAGAATGCTTTATAAATTTTCATTTATATTGATAGGGAGAGACATTGGGACTGCCAAAGAATTTAAGTAATGTAATTGGTTCATCTCAATTCAACAAATAAATTTAGTTGGGTTATACTCTTAAGCATTCTTACCAGATACATGTTCTTTGAAAATCAGCAAGGTTTACATATAAATAGAATTGCACATATTACTAAAATCTAAATCTAAAGTGTTTTCTGGACAGTAGTAAAAGAAATATCAGAAACATACTACAAACAAAAAATATTCACATGTTGGTAAAAGAAAAAAAACCCAGTTTTCTGATTTCAGTATAAATTATATTTTAGAACCAAAATATTCTCTATATTCACCAGTAGAATGTATTTCTTTGTTATTCCTCCAGGTTAATACCCAAAACTTTAGTTGGTTAATTTAAACTAATTTAAATCATGCAGTTTGTGAAATATGTCAAAATTGTTGATTACAGATGTTCATTTAGCAACTCGAAATGTTGGCTGTGCCTAAGAACATTCCTGATTAGATTATCACTTAAACTATGCTTTTAGTGTAACAAATCAGTAACAAGCTGTTATGAATTCTGGTTCGTATGCTTTACCCAGGGAGAAAGACAATGAAGAAACCTGATTCTGCATGATATGCATGAACTCAGGTAGCTGTGATTTGCTTTAGACATCATTAAGTAGGAGTATCTATGGTTGCAGATTCTAGGTGGTATTAATTTACAGGCTGCACTACTATCCAAATTCAAAGTGGAAAAGTATGATTGGACAACTTTACAGAAATTCCTTAAAGGGGCAGAATCTTTTTCTGAGCTTTGATGTAAGGAGCTGCTGATAGCTGCAACAGGCATTCTCATATCTGAATATTTATTCAATTTTTATCCCATCTTTATTATTTTATGAGTTATCCAAGGGAGCAAACATACAATACATAATGCTCCTCCTTCCTCCTCCTCCTATTTTCCTCACAACATCAACCATGTAAGATGGGTTGGGATAAGAGAGAGGGACTAGCACAAAGTCACCCAGCTGTGTTTCATGTCTAAGATTGCACTAGAACTCCCAATCTCCTGGTTTCTAGGCCAGCACTTTCGCCACTACACCAACAGGTGCATTCTCATTTGAAATCTTATTACTGCACAACCTTAATACTTACTAATATAAGAGTTTCCCAAATCGGGGTGTAACATTCACCTGCTTTTTAAAGAAAATGAGGAATGTTCCTTTCTCTTCCACCCAAAAATGAAAAAGAATCCATGAGGCACAGGGTATACTTCGGTTTTTTCCTAAGAAACAAACTCATGTTTTTCTCCACTTGTGCCCTCTCCCTCTCCTTCCCTCCCTCTCCCTCTTTCTATCTCTATCCCTTTCTCTCTCTCTCTCTCTCTCTCCCTTTCCCTTTCTCTCTCCCCCACCCTCTTCCTTTCCCTCTCCCTCCCTCTCTCTCCTTTTCCCTCTCTTCCTCTCACTCTCCCTCCATCTCTCTCCTTTTCCCTCTCTTCCTTTCCCTCTCCCTCCCTCTCTCTCCTTTTCCCTGTCTTCCTTTCCCTCTCCCTCCCTCTCTTTCCTTTTCCCTCTCTTCCTTTCTCTCTCCCTGCCTCTCCATTTCCCTCTCCCTCCCTCCCTTTCCCCCCTCTCTCTTAAGCGAGAGAGAGAGAGAGAGAGAGAGAGAGAGAGAGAGAGAGAGAGAGAGAGAGAGAGAGAGAGAAAATTTGGCAGTATTTATGGTATAGCAGATGTGGCACCCTGTCCACTATGCAGCTGCAGCTCTGTTCCTTTTTGGCATTTTGATGTTAGAATTTGTGATGTCAGAAAGGAAATCATGTCGCAGAGGCCCGAGGAAGCTTTGCCCCCTCACCACCACAAAAGAAAGGGTCGTATCTAGCAAGGGATACTGGCCAGGGTTACTAACCCTAAAGGTGACTGGCAGGGTGTAGGTAGTTAATCTGAGGAGTAGAGAGATGCACCTACGGGCCCCGAGGCTGAATAATGCTTCTGGGATTGTCAGCATTACGTATGATGTTTCTCAAATGTTTGGTACTCAACAACATTAGATATACCCAGTACATTTTTATATCAGTATTTATTCACGGACTACATACAAGAAGATGTAAAAACAAAAAGGGATCTAATCATTTGTAGACGTAGACTTGGGGGGGGGGGCATAGGTGGGTTCCTACCAGTTCGCACCTATTCGGTAGAACCGGTTTGTCAAATCTACCGAACCGGTTAGAAGAGGTTCCACCAGTGGACCCGGAAAGCAGGCCACACCTACAGAAGAGGTTCCAAAAAATTTTGAAACCCACCACTGGTCCTTGGATATGATTATTCTACAGTATCATGCTCATATTTGTAAAACTCAGTGCCTCTGTGAAAGGTAAGGATGACTACTGCTTTTGTGGTGCAATCAGAACATTGCGTGTGTTGAAGTTGTTTCAATGCAAACCAAAGATGCCTTTAAAAAAAACAAGTTTACATCCTATTCTTATGCATGCCAGTGCTGTGTGTGAGGTAATTTAAGCTGGTTCTGACAAGTGTCATTGGCATCTTCATATCCGGTCACATGGGCGGCAAGCCACTCCCATCCGGTCACATGGGAAGCAAGCCACTCCCACAAAGGAGGCCACACCCACAGAGTAGGATCGAACAATTTTTGAAACCCACCACTGGGGGGGGCGGGGAGAGTCTATTTTGCTTTACTGGTGTAAAACACCAAAAAGCCAAGAAATATAAGCTTTGTGTTCTCGTGTCAAATGATGTATTTTATGGATATTTACTGTATCAGGCCTACAACAGCTGAGCAAATGGAACCGTTTGAGGGAAATACGTGGTGATGTGAAATGTGCTTGTTTGTATTTTCTTTTTCCCTTCCCTTTTTAGCAAACTCACTTCCTGATTCCAGGGCCTGAATATCAAATACAGTGGAGATCAATACGTCTCCTCAGACACCGCCAGGTAGGGGTTTACATTCATCAAGCATTTTCAAATGTTTTCCCTTATTCCTGTTCGGGCTTCCTTCATTTCCTTAGCCTGGAATATAAACGGACGAACTCTGAGGACTGTGTTGTTCATCTTTAGGTAGCCAAAGACTAAGCAAAAATTTCAAATATAATTAGGTAAAAAAAAATAGGGTTTGGCATGGAGCGGGATCTACCTGTCCCATTTTTGTTTCAAGTGAAGGGAAGAGAGGGAGGGAGGGAATATAGAAGGAAAAAAAATAGATCAGTATGAATAGGTCTTGAGTTGCAAAGAATGATTTGAGATCATATCTGAAAGAACTTATTGATTTAGCATTTACAACCTGAATGCCAGAGTTGGGGGTCAACGCAGTGAGATTGTATTGCATGGCTCTCTCTGTCTTTTTTCCCCCCTTGCCTCTTTTTATTGCCAACGAGATTCTCCTGTCATCTTCAAGATCATCAACCCAAACCCTACAGTGGGAGGAAAACCTGGTAAATATATCAATGCCAATGTGTGCCTTATTATATCCATTAGAGCAACTCTCAAATCAATTCAAATGATTGATAGCCTCCTCCAGCCAGAATGGCTGACACAAGGTGCCTTGAACTCCACTTTATAAGAAGCATTACGGTTAAAATGGAAGATGAAGCAGCAGTCCAATGTCTGTTGGGGTAGTCTGTAAATTATGAGTTTGGTTCCTGATTGTTCAAAGATCGGTTTTGAAGGCGGATACCTGCATTGTGGGTCAGCTAATATCTTTTTTTTATTATTATTTCTAAACGGCAAACTATCATTTCAGTACCTGGAGCTGTCCAGAGTAGTTTGGTGAAACTCAGAGTAATACATATACACGTTCCTACAAGGGCAAAGGCATTGTACCCCATTTCACTGTGGGAACCAATACCTGACAGGTGATCAGGCTCCCTGTGAGTTTCTGCCTCTCAGGGAGAGCTGTCATCAGTTCTGGAAGTAGAGTAGGAAAGGATGATGGAGGGAAGAAATGGATAATTAGTCCGGACTGATATATAGACATTTTCTAACTTGTTCAAAAGAACTATCAGGAACCACGACTTTAATTTCAATGACTCTCGTACAAAACAGTGGCCTGTCTGAGGCTTCTTGATTATTCAGATATATCAATCCCTTACATTCCTTTTTTTAAAAAATATACTTTTTTTATTTTCCATTTTCATAACATACAATCACATGTATACTATACATAGCCAGTATCCTATTGTATTAAGTAGTAATTACATCAGTTCCTCTTGTCATCAACGCCCAAAAAGATAAAAACCCATTATTAGCTCTTCTGCTCTCCATACACCTCTTTCTTCTACCTCTCTCCTACCTCCTTTCTTCCCTCCATCATCCTTTCCTACTCTACTTCCCCTTCGTTTCTCCTTCTCCTCTCTCTACATTCCACTCCTTCTTATCCTCCTCATCTTCCCCCCTTACCCTCTCTCCTATCACTCTCTTCCCATCTTTCTTCTCCCTTCTGTTTCCCACTCTTCCTCTCATTGGTGTATTTCCGCTTCCATATCAATATACTTAGCATATCCTAGTTTATTTAGCTACATTCCTATTGCCGGATCTATGATGATATTTTAACAACTTCCTTTCCTTCCTTTCCCTTCCTTTCCTTTCTTTTCCCTTCCCTTCCTCTCCCTCTTGCTCTTCCCCTTCGCCCTTTCTCTGCAAGCAATATACGGTGCCCTAAGGCTAAAGGCTATTCTCCTAAATCTGTTTACACGCCCTTCTTGTTGGCTATATGCACTCATCCCACAGGCAGCAAAGCAAGCTTACCTATGCTAATTCCATGGCCTTATATCTGGGTGGCCCCTTAAGTTGACGGCATTCAGCTCTATCTGTTTTCACGGCAATCTCCGAGGCTTACTCTAACCGAAGCCTGAGATTTGCTGTACAAAGTTATAGTTTATCATGAATGATCCTCGGAGGTGAGGGTGTCAGATGAGAGGCCTGCAGAATCGAACCATTCATTTTTTGAAAGGATTTGGACTGCTCTTTAAATATCCCTCATTTATAAGGGAAGGCACCACGAAGTCTGCTTCCGAACGAGCTGAAGAGAGAGACAGAAATAAAGTGGACTGTGTCATGGACAATGGTGATTATTTAACACAAATTGATTTAAGGCAGAAATAATAGGAAGCCTAGGGAATGATGATGACAAATGAAAGAACTGGGTGCAGAGGCAGAGAAGCAAAGAGAACAGCGGGAGGGAGAAAATGGATCCAGGATGTGAAAAGGGGAAGGGGGGGGCGGGGAAAGAAAAAAGAAAAACCCACTGCACGTCTCTGCACTCCATCTCTTTATTTTAGTATTTGGTGAAATACATCAGGCAGTTTCATATAGCAGCCAGTGCGGTGCAGTAGATTATGAGCTGGTCTGGGATGAGCAAGCTTTTGCAACTGTGAATTCAACCTGGATCAGTCACTGTCTCTCTCTACCTAACAGGGTTATTGGAAGATATAAATGCATTCTTTCCTGAGCATCTCTGAGAAAATGTGAGTTATAAATATAGTAAGTAGTGAATGTTGTTATGGAAAGCAATTTGATATCTCTTCTTATGATTTCTGTCAGCTGCTGTATCAACTGCAGTGAGATTTTGTTATGTTTTCGATGGCATTTTAATTTATTATTATTATTATTATACAATTGTATCACAGCGGCCAGTTGTTTCGCCGGATTTGGCATTGGTTACTAGTCGGGCCCCACCCAGGGGCCTAGGACGTCATAACGTGTTTCGTAATGTGCGTGCAGATCCAAGCAGTGCGGCTTTTTGCATTTGACTGATGGTGATTTTGTCAATTTTTAACTGTTTTAAATGTAATTCCAGTGCTTTTGGAATAGCACCCAGTGTGCCAATTACCACTGGAATTATCACTGCGGGTTTGTGCCATAGTCGTTGAATTTCGATTTTTAAGTCCTGGTATTTTGCGATTTTTTCATGTTCCTTCTCGGCGACCCTGCTATCACCTGGTATTGCGATGTCTATGATTGTGACCTTATTTTTCTCAACCAGTGTGATGTCTGGTGTATTATGCGCCATTATTTTGTCCGTTTGTATACGGAAATCCCACAAGATCTTGACCATCTGATTTTCGGTAACTTTTTCAGGCTGATGTTCTCACCAATTTGTTGCTGTTTTAATATTAAAATTTTTGCACAAATTCCAATGGATCATTTGTGCTACTGAATTGTACCGCAATTTATAATCAGTCTGCGCGATTTTTTTACAGCAGCTGAGTATGTGATCAACAGTTTCATCAGCTTCTTTGCAAAGTCTGCATTTGGCATCATCAGAGGATTTTTCGATTTTGGCCTTAATGGCATTTGTGCGGATAGCTTGTTCTTGCGCAGCCAGGATTAGTGACTCTGTTTCTTTCTTTAATGTACCTGTTGTTAACCATAACCAAGTTTGTTCACTGTCCACTTTATCTTTTATTTTTTCCAGAAATTGGCCATGCTGTGCTTTGTTCTGCCAACTCTCCATTCTTGATTTTATCACATCTTTTCTGTATTCTTGTTTCGTCTGTTGGGCCTTCAGTAGATTTTTGTTCTTTACTTCGATTAATAGATGTTCTTGACTTTCTTTTAAATAATCAGCCAGTGCATGTTTTTCTTCTTCAACTGCTTGCTTCACTTGTAATAATCCTCTGCCACCTGATTTTCAGGGCAGATGTAGTCTATCAGTATCACCACGTGGATGTAAACTGTAGTGCATTGTCATTAGTTTCCTGGTTTTTCCGTCCAAAAGGTTTTTCGGTCCAAATCAGCTTGTGTCCAGTTAACTATACCAGCTGTGTATCTTATAACTGGTATTGCCCAGGTATTTATGGCCTTGACTGTATTTCCACCATTCAATTTAGATTTCAAAATTTTCCTAACTCTGTTGGTGTTCTCTCGCCTGACAATAGTTTTTACTTCTCCATGCTTGATGTTATCCAACTGCAGAATGCCTAAGTATTTGTAGGCTTCATTTTCTTTGCATTTAATTAGTTGGCCATTGGGCATTTCAATTCCCTCACATGCAGTGATTTTGCCCCTTTTTATGGATACAGTGGCGCATTTTTCCATGCCAAACTGCATTGAAATATCGGTGCTGAATACTCGGACTGTGTTTGTCAATGATTGGATTTCTATTTCTGACTTTCCATAGAGTTTCAAATCATCCATATATAGTAAATGCGAAATTTTTTCAGCTTCTTTGGCTGTTTGGTAGCCTAATTTCATTTTTTTTAAGATTACTGATAGTGGGATCATTGCGATGATGAAGAGAAGAGGTGAAAGTGAATCACCCTGGAAAATTCCTCTCTTGATATTAACCATTCCGTAGATCTCATTCCCTACTGCCAACTCAGTTCTCCATTGTTTCATCGCCTTTTCAGTAAAGGATGTAATATTTTTGCTAATGCCAGTTGTCTCTAAGCATTTTATGATCCAACTATGTGGCAGTGAATCAAATGCCTTTTTGTAATCAATTCAGACCATATTCAAGTTCGTTTTTCTGTTCTTACAATTTTCTAATATCATTTTATCAATTAGAAGCTGATCTTTTGTGCCCCTGCTCCTTCTTTTGTTGCCTTTTTGCTCTACTGGCAAGATGTTGTTTGTTTCCAAATAATCCATCATGTTATCTGCAATAATGCCTGTGAGTAATTTGAAGGTTGTTGGCAAGCATGTTATTGGTCTATAGTTTTCAGGTGTTGTTCCTTTAGTTGGATCTTTCTGAATCAAGTATGTTTTTCCAGTTGTCAACCATTCATCAATTTGGCCCTTTTGTAAAATTTCATTCAGTTGCCTGGCCAATATTGCATGTAAACTGGTCAGATATTTGAGCCAGAAACCATGTAATTGGTCCTTTCCAGGTGATGTCCAATTCTTTACCTTTTTAACTCGATTTTTGACCATCTCAGTTGTTATTTCTAATACTTGCATTTGTTTGTTGCCAATGCTTTTCTCAAGGTCATGTATCCACTTTGCTTCCTTGTTGTAGTCCTTTGCATTTTCCCACAATTCTTTCCAGAATTCAACTGTGGCCTGTTTTTCTGGTTTTTCACTTTTGGTGTCACCATTCACATTAAGACTTTGATAAAAACGCCGTTGGTCTGATCGAAATTGCTGATTTTGTTTATATTGGATGATTCGTGCCTCATATCTTTCAATTTTTCTAGCTGTTGCTGTTATCTGCTGTTTTACAATCTCTACAGCTTCATTGATGTTTCTTGTATCCAATCTATATCTTCTGATTAGCCGATCTATGATTTTGTTGTTTTTAAGCCGTTGCTCATGCATGTTCTTTAAGTTACTAGCATCTGCCCTTAATTTTTTGATTTTTTGTTCTAAACGGATTTTCCACTTTGGCTTTGATGCTTTTTCTGTTGTGTGACTAGGTACTTTGATTTTAATGCCTAGTTCATTAGTGACTATTACAGCTGCGCTGTACATTAACTGGTTTGTTTCCAAGATGGATCCCGGTTCAATTGTTGAAAACACTGCATTAACCATTTTCATGATAGGGGCCAAAATTTTCTTAGGCACAGTTTTTAGTGATGGTAAACGTTGCCTTTCCTCATTAAGCAGAAAATGCTCCATGATCTTATCCTTCAATTCTTTTTGTTTTTGAGTTAGTTCATCAGTTGGTTCAGTGATAACTGGTTCTAGTGGTGGTGATGTTATTTCCTCCCCGAGAGCTTCTTCTGGGAGTTCTACTATAATGTCTTTAGTTGTGTCTTGAATATCAGTTATTTCCGCTTGTGATATTGTTTTTTGGGTTTTGCAATTTGCCTGAATTTCCTCATGTTCAACTTCACTAAACACTTTATTCCGTATAATAAATCGCCTTTGATCTGCTAGTCGTTGTTCACTAACATTTGAATCTGGATATTTTTGTTTCCATAATTCATACATTCGCTTTAAATAGCCTCTTTTTTCTGGCTCTGAGTTGTAGTAACAGGCCATTATGGCACGGTTTTCATCTGCACTATATTTTTGTCGTTTTGTTGGCTGGTCCATTTGTAGCCCACTTGTTGACGGTTGTCCAGGGACCCCAACATCCGCCGCGGCCCTTGTTAACCTGCACGACGACCGATGCGGTATGGAATTCTTATTTGTTTTTTTCACCATATTGTATGGGTTGGCGGTTTTTTTTTTTTTACGGGACCAGATGCCAACCTGACCCCAACCCTCTTCCTTTCTCATCCGGGCTTGGGACCGGCAAAGGCGGAGTTGTTGTTGTTGTTGTTGTTGTTATTATTATTATTATTATTATTATTATTATTATTATTATTATTATTTGGTGAGATTCACAGCCTTTGGGGCTGGTTGGTAGCTCAACAGCTCGAGTCCTAACAAAGGACCTAGGAACTATTAAGGTAACGTCGGAGGATATAAGCTGTTCTAAGTAGGGTGGTTTTTTGTAGAATCAGAATGTTCAAGTCCGATAAATTTAAAATTTCCAAATAGTGAGGTAGCCCTTTAGGTATTGCTCCAAGGGCTCCAATTACAATCAGAATAACAAACGATTTCTTTTTCCACAGTCGCTCAACTTCAATTTTAAAGTCCCAGTACTTTGTGATTTTTTTCTTGCTGTTTATCTTCCATTCGTGCATCTCCAGGTATTGCAATGTCAATGAACCATACTTTTTTCTTTTCAACTATTGTTATGTCAGGTGTGTTGTGGGCCAAGTGTCTGTCAGTCTGAATTCTGAAGTCCCACAAGATCTTAACTTTCTCATTCTCTAAAACCTTCTGAACCTGATGTTCCCAATGGTTTTTGCTGTACTCAAATCCAAACTTTTGGCACAATTTCCAGTGAATGATCTTAGCAACGCGGTCATGGCGTTGTAGGTAGTCAGTTTGTGAAATTTTGCTGCACCCACTGATCAAGTGGTCGACTGTCTCATCTTTACAGAAGCGACATTTGCTGTTGGTGGTAACATGTTGAATTTTTGCCTTCACGCAGATTGTGGCTAAGTCTTGTTCTCGAACTGCCAAAATAAAGCCTTCTGTTTCTTTTTTCAGTGCTCCTGATCTTAACCAGTTCCAAGTTAGCCTTTTGGTCAGCTTTGCCTTCAATACTTTTCAAGTATTGGCTATGCATAGCTTTGTTTTTCCAATTTTCAGCTCGCTTCTCAATTACTTCTTTCTTATATTCAACTTTTGACTTAGTAGTAGTAGTAGTAGTAGTAGTAGTAGTTGTACAATTGTATCACAGCGGCCAGTTGTTTCGCCGGATTTGGCATTGGTTACTAGTCGGGCCCCACCCAGGGGCCTAGGACGTCGTAACGTATTTTCGTAATATGCGTGCAGTTCCAAGCAGTGCGGCTTTTTGCATTTGACTGATGGTGATTTTGTCAATTTTTAACTGTTTTAAATGTAATTCCAGTGCTTTTGGAATAGCACCCAGTGTGCCAATTACCACTGGAATTACCACTGCTGGTTTGTGCCATAGTCGTTGAATTTCGATTTTTAAGTCCTGGTATCTTGCGATTTTTTCATGTTCCTTCTCGGCGACCCTGCTATCACCTGGTATTGCAATGTCTATGATTGTGACCTTATTTTTCTCAACCAGTGTGATGTCTGGTGTATTATGCGCCAGTATTTTGTCGGTTTGTATACGGAAATCCCACAAGATCTTGACCATCTGATTTTCGGTGACTTTTTCAGGCTGATGTTCCCACCAGTTTGTTGCTGTTTTAATATTATAATTTTTGCACAAATTCCAATGGATCATTTGTGCTACTGAATTGTGCCGCAATTTATAATCAGTCTGCGCGATTTTTTTACAGCAGCTGAGTATGTGATCAACAGTTTCGTCAGCTTCTTTGCAAAGTCTGCATTTGGCATCATCAGAGGATTTTTCGATTTTGGCCTTAATGGCATTTGTGCGGATAGCTTGTTCTTGCGCAGCCAGGATTAGTGACTCTGTTTCTTTCTTTAATGTACCTGTTTTTAACCATAACCAAGTTTGTTCACTGTCCACTTTATCTTTTATTTTTTCCAGAAATTGACCATGCAGTGCTTTGTTCTGCCAACTCTCCATTCTTGATTTAATCACATCTTTTCTGTATTCTTGTTTTGTCTGTTGGGCCTTCAGTAGATTTTTGTTCTTTACTTCGATTAATAGATGTTCTTGAGTGTCTTTTAAATAAACAGCCAGTGCATGTTTTTCTTCTTCAACTGTTTGCTTCACTTGTAATAATCCTCTGCCACCTGATTTTCGGGGCAGATATAGTCTATCAGTATCACCACGTGGATGTAAACTGTAGTGCATTGTCATTAGTTTCCTGGTTTTTCGGTCCAAAAGGTCCAAATCAGCTTGTGTCCAGTTAACTATGCCAGCTGTGTATCTTATAACTGGTATTGCCCAGGTATTTATGGCCTTGATTGTATTTCCACCATTCAATTTAGATTTCAAAATTTTCCTAACTCTGTTGGTGTACTCTCGCCTGACAATAGTTTTTACTTCTCCATGCTTGATGTTATCCAACTGCAGAATGCCTAAGTATTTGTAGGCTTCATTTTCTTTGCATTTAATTAGTTGGCCATTGGGCATTTCAATTCCCTCACATGCAGTGATTTTGCCCCTTTTTATGGATACAGTGGCGCATTTTTCCATGCCAAACTGCATTGAAATATCGGTGCTGAATACTCGGACTGTATTTGTCAATGATTGGATTTCTATTTCTGACTTTCCATAGAGTTTCAAATCATCCATATATAGTAAATGCGAAATTTTTTCAGCTTTTTTGGCTGTTTGGTAGCCTAATTTCATTTTTTTTAAGATTACTGATAGTGGGATCATTGCGATGATGAAGAGAAGAGGTGAAAGTGAATCACCCTGGAAAATTCCTCGCTTGATATTAACCATTCCGTAGCTCTCATTCCCTACTGCCAACTCAGTTCTCCATTGTTTCATTGCCTTTTCAGTAAAGGATGTAATATTTTTGCTAATGCCAGTTGTTTCTAAGCATTTTATGATCCAACTATGTGGCAGTGAGTCAAATGCCTTTTTGTAATCAATCCAGACCATATTCAAGTTCGTTTTTCTGTTCTTACAATTTTCTAATATCATTTTATCAATTAGAAGCTGATCTTTTGTGCCCCTGCTCCTTCTTTTGTTGCCTTTTTGCTCTACTGGCAAGATGTTGTTTGTTTCCAAATAATCCATCATGTTATCTGCAATAATGCCTGTGAGTAATTTGAAGGTTGTTGGTAAGCATGTTATTGGTCTATAGTTTTCAGGTGTTGTTCCTTTAGTTGGATCTTTCTGAATCAAGTATGTTTTTCCAGTTGTCAACCATTCATCAATTTGGCCCTTTTGTAAAATTTCATTCAGTTGCCTGGCCAATATTGCATGTAAACTGGTCAGATATTTGAGCCAGAAACCATGTAATTGGTCCTTTCCAGGTGATGTCCAATTCTTTACCTTTTTAACTCGATTTTTGATCATCTCAGTTGTTATTTCTAATACTTGCATTTGTTTGTTGCCAATGCTTTTCTCAAAGTCATGTATCCACTTTGCTTCCTTGTTGTAGTCCTTTGCATTTTCCCACAATTCTTTCCAGAATTCAACTGTGGCCTGCTTTTCTGGTTTTTCACTTTTGGTGTCACCATTCACATTAAGACTTTGATAAAAACGCCGTTGGTCTGATCGAAATTGCTGATTTTGTTTATATTGGATGATTCGTGCCTCATATCTTTCAATTTTTCTAGCTGTTGCTGTTATCTGCTGTTTTACAATCTCTACAGCTTCATTGATGTTTCTTGTATCCAATCTATATCTTCTGATTAGCCGATCTATGATTTTGTTGTTTTTAAGCCGTTGCTCATGCATGTTCTTTAAGTTACTAGCATCTGCCCTTAATTTTTTGATTTTTTGTTCTAGACGGATTTTCCACTTTGGCTTTGATGCTTTTTCTGTTGTGTGACTAGGTACTTTAATTTTAATGCCTAGTTCGTTAGTGACTATTACAGCTGCGCTGTACATTAACTGGTTTGTTTCCAAGATGGATCCCGGTTCAATTGTTGAAAACAATTAGTAGTAGTTGTTATTATTATTATTATTATTATTATTATTATTATTATTATGTTAATCTTTGTTGAGATTGACAGCCTTTGGGGCTGGTTGGTAGCTCAACAGCTCAAGTTCTAACCAAGGACATAGGAACTGTTAAGGTAACGTCGGAGGATATAAGCTGTTCCATATCGTATGGTTTATTATTAGTATCATCATCATCATCATCAATTATCAATAATTATTTAATAAGTAAATGTTAGGTATTAAACATTATATAACAGAATGAATATTCAATACGTATAATATTACCCATATGATTTAAAGCATACTATTTAAAACATTCTCACTTTTGCTTCTTGTAACAGTTTTGAAACCATGTGGATAATTGTCAGTATGTTGTTGTTTTTTTAAAAATGAGTCCCAAAATTGCACATGGTTAAATATTGTTTATACATGATATTATTCAAATTAATTAATTTTCATATACCGGAAAGATGAAGTGTTTCTACGTTTCAAATTCCATCTCCATGTAGGCTTTTGAGTGTATTGTTATAACAATTAATCCATCGTGAATTTATGAGTATTATTAATGAAGAAATGTAACCACCACTGCTTTAAGAGATATATGGAACGTTTTAATTTTCGTAATAAATTTTATAAATGTATTTCAAGCACTAATGTTCACTCCACAGCCTTCAAAACTGGCAGAGTTTAAAAGAAGCATTAAATTAGAAGCTACTAAAACATGCTGTTTGCTGATTTTTCTCACTCTTACACCAGCGGCTTCATTCCCTTCATCTTTGACTTACTGTCCTGCATTTGCAGTGATTTCATTCACCATAAATATTTTTTCTCCC
>NC_045545.1:10367533-10530033 GCF_009769535.1 Thamnophis elegans | reverse complement strand
TCTATGCTATGAATATCTGTAATTGTTGATTAGCAGATAAGATTCTCAAGGTTCTCTGATTTAGGCTGTTTCAACCAAATAGGACTTGGGTCTAATCCAACAGCGTTGTTCATATTCTTGTTTGTTTAGCCTGATAATGCAGTAATGAATCTGTCTATTTTGCATTACCTAATCTAAATAAATATTACAAGTGGCAAACTTCTGTATATGTGCTCATTAAGTTTATCTGGTTTATCTTCCTTTCCAGGAGAGCAGAAGGCAGATATAGAAAAGCAAAAAAAAAAGACCAATTATCAATCCAGCTTAAAGCAATGCAAGTAGTCCCCATTTAGTGACTCTTCATAGTGACGATGATTTGAAGAAGCAATTTGGTGATCAATCGTCTCATGTCCAACCTTCGCAGGTCTGTAAAGCAAAATAATGCTGAAATCAGACCGTAAGCGTAGCTGTAATTTCATTTAGCAATTGCTTCAGAGGTGGGTTCCTACCGGTTCACACCGGTTCAGTAGAACCGGTTCGTCAAATCTACCGAACCGGTTAGAAGAGGTTCCACCAGTGGACCTGGAAATCAGGCCACACCTACAGAAGAGGTTCCAAATTTTTTTGAAACCCACCGCTGACACACACACAAAAACACACACACACACAGACTCACACAGAGAGAGAAAGAGAAAGAAAGGAAGAAAGAAAAAAGAAAGAAAAAGTGAGAGAGAGATGAAATAAAAAAAGGAAAAAGGGACAGAGAGACAAAAGGAAGGAAAGAGAGAGAGGGAGAGAGAGAGAGAGAAAGAAAGAAAACACATGGCTGGCAAGCCATTCCCACCAGGTCACATGGCCAACAAGCCACTCCCACAAAGGAGGCCACACCCACAGAGTAGGTTGGAATTTTTTTGAAACCCACCACTGAATTGCTTCACTTAGCAAATGAGTTACCATTTGCTATCAGCCATTGACTTTCACAGCTTTAATTCTAACTTAATTTCTGTGGATCTCATGCCATATTTAAGAGGTCCCAAAGGAGGCATGTACAAGATCACTGGCATGTCTCTATGGTGCCAACATCACATTTTGATTTTCTGATTTTCAATTTTTGCTTGACGAATAAAAATAAAACACCAGTCCCAACAGTGGTTGCTAAATGGGAACGATCTGTATTTCAAATCCTCCAATTTGCTCAAAATCAGGGCTCGGTAACTACCGTAGCAGACTTTTTGTTGCTTCCAAAATATGATCCACACAGGAGTTCCACAGCCTTGGAGTAGGACACACAGTCCTAAATCATGTTTTCTCTCACAACTATGACAGATCCAGCATATGGGATTTCTTAAATAAATGTTCTGAACACATGGCACAGAGAGAGCCTCAAGCTAGAACTTTCCTTCAAACTGTCTGTCTTAACTAGATATATTTTTTATGCCTAGTAAGATATATAAAGTAAGAAAAGCAGATTATCTTTGCTGGTTGCAGAAGTCTTTCAAATGTACTGGTAACTTAATATACACTGGAGCCAACTCTGACTTTATGTACAGAATCAATGCCACACCTGCATTTCATTGGTGCACCGAATGAACAATATTTATGTGAAACCAGGAAAGAAAAGGACCAGTCCAGAAAGATGATTCTTGGTGCTTAAAACAAAAATTTACCTCTCTCCCTCACTTGTTATTTGATCATGGTTATATCCCTACTATGTAAAATATTTTGTAAGAGCTTCTACCTTACTATAAATAGCACATATTAAAATGAAGCTGACGTGAAACAACATCGTCATTCGAATTAAGAAATTTGGCTCTGACCAGTAGCAGGCATAATCATTTGCCTTTTTTTTAAAAATTTATCTTTGGCCTGTCACAATAGCCATTATTGCGGTGCTTGCTCCCAGCCTGAAAAACTTCCAGTTGTATGGACCTCAACTCCCAGGGATTTGCCTGTCCATGGGAAATTCTGGGAGTTAGATCACTCATTAAAGGGAGATCTGGCTGGGAAACGTTAGAAACACACAGGCCGTAATTCAGATTTCCTTAAGATTTCAGAAGGCATCTTCTTCTAACAATATGATCCATGGTTGATGTAGGAGATGACCAGGCTGAATCCAAGGGAGGGGTCAAGTGCATCATCAGTTTGGAGTCCCTTCATACCCGCAAGAGATCTAAATCCAGCCCACCTTCCATTATGTTGACCCTTATCTACCGCCAATTTGCTTTGACTGTTAGTTGTTCAGATTCTGGTAGAGAGTGTTAGCATGTAATAAACCTGTATTCATTTGAACTGCCTTTGCTCTTGATTTCCTGTGCTTGACATTTATACGATCATATACCAGCACAGTTTGGGTTTTTAAAGCCTCCTCTTAATATGATCTTTATGCTTAGTCACCTTCCCAGAATGATAATATTTGTTTATGCCTGTATTTTAAGTGAACTCTTCAAATACATAAAAGGATTTCATGAGACAACCTTTGACTTGTTGAGTCATCATTTCAGAAAAATTTCCTTCCTTAAGCAGAGATACGGAATGACCCCAGGTGGGCAAGAAAGCAGTGAGAAGGAGAGGAACTTCTGACTTTCTTCTGACTTGGCTGCAGCTAATTGCCCTCCTGTATCTGATTGTATCTGGTTAATCATGATTTAACTCAACCAACCCAGTTTTCTGATCTTCAACGTAACAATGAACTTTAATCAAAAATAGTGAGATCGCACAACATATTGGGCTGAAATTACTTGGTGGGAATGGTCTACCCAGGCTCTGGAGGGTGGTAGGGTGGGACTGGGCTACTGAATCTCTGGGCAGATGTGCAGCAACACAGCAGTAACTTTGTGACGCAACTACAAATGTGCCTCATTTCAATTCTGAAATGTAGGAATGCTGAATCCTGGAGTTTGGATACATTCTGCAAGTTTCCCAGTGGTGGGTTTCACATTTTGTTACCACTTGTTCACTGCCTGAATGCCCGCTCACGTCATGGGCACATGGGCCCCTACCGCAACATGCATCCAGCTTTGCGTGCATGCACTTTGCTCACGCATGCGCCCGGCCTAAATAGGATGGCATAGAGCTGGGGCACACTCATTGTTCTTCTCTAGAATGAGCAAGTATCAAATTCTGGAGACCCAAAGGAGAATGATAAAATATACAAAAGGATAAAAAATATTTTTCAAGGCAAACACTGTTTTAAGGTACATGTCATAGGTTAATCATGATTTAACTCAACCAACCCAGAGTTTTCTGATCTTCAACATAACAATGAACTTTAATCACAAATTGTGAGATCGCACAACATGTTGGGCTGAAACTACTTACTGTAGCTTGCTAGCAATTCAGTGTGCCTAGTGCACAAAAACATTAAGAAAAGGTTTGTGTGGGGAGGAAATGAAATGGAAGATCCTCTCCAGGTTCTTAAGCATTGCTTTAGTGAAAAGTATGGGAGTAAATAGAATCACAGAGAAACTAATTTGCTGATGCAAAAAGTTGGCAGAGATCATGATTATAGTTAGGAGTGTGGGACGTTGTCACAGTATCAGGATTTACTTCTCCCAGTGATTTCAGTGCAAAAAAGGTACATCTAAAATACCTGGTGTCCAGTAATAAACCCATAATTGGGAAAACTCCAAGGCATGTGAAATCCTCAAAGAATATCTTTATTGCTAATATCATATTGGTACAGATCTTGTAAAAACCAACTCTGAAGATTCCCATGGTTTTCACCTAATTAAAAGAGAAAGCCCCCCCTCACAAACAATCAAGTCACATGGTCCAATCAAGATACTGTCTGGTCATCTGGTGATCTCACTACTTTCACGGTTCAAGTGAGAGAACGTCCTTGGTTCCAAAGAGAAAAGTATTTTATTTTGGCTACACAACCCCAGCTATCTCTAATCCCCCTTCCCTATCCCTCAGCTCCAGTGTGGCAACACTGAAGCTCCAAGGTGGCTCCAATCAGGTCGGCTTCAGGGTTGATACCTGGATCATTTCATGGGAAGGAAGGCTCTTTCAAACCCAGCCTGTTCCTCCCTCCCATATTCTCCCCATTTACAGCATTGTTTCACAAAGACAGCTTCTTATATCTATTTTTTTTAAATTCTTCCTTTTTTCATAAATGAACACTAATAGTACAACTTAATCAGTCCCTCTGCAGAGAAATAGCTGTATCGGCGGCAGTCAGGCACTCTAATAAATTTATATTCTGAGAAACTTGTTTTCATCTGTTTCTTTGGCCCATGTTTTTTTTTCTCCCCAACTTTGTAAAGAAAGATTTATTTTTTAAATGGGGCAAGGGCCCAGAGCAAAATGACTGAAGGTTGTATTATATTCCCCGGGGGAAATAGTAGCAGATTAGATTCTTAAATTCAGTATTTCTGAACTGTAATGCTGTACAATACAATGGAGTGCTTTCATGCAAATTTCAGAATTCTTAATGTTGATACCATACGAGACCCACATAATGCAATAGAGGCAGGGGTGTTCAACCCTAGAGGGACTGACAAGCTTAAACTAACAATTCAGGAAGCCTGATCCTTATTCTCTGCATCATTAGAATCTCTAGTTAAAGAAGTAGCAATAGCAATAGCAGTTAGACTTATATACCGCTTCATAGGGCTTTCAGCCCTCTCTAAGCGGTTTACAGAGTCAGCATATCGCCCCCAACAATCCGGGTCCTCATTTTACCCACCTCGGAAGGATGGAAGGCTGAGTCAACCCTGAGCCGGTGAGATTTGAACAGCCGAACTGCAGAACTGCAGTCAGCTGAATTTAACCACTGCATTTAACCAATGCGCCACCTCAGCTCAAGTGATTGGTGATGAAATTATTATAGCAATACAATAGCAGTTAGACTTATATATTGCTCCATACCACTTCATAGTGCTTTTCCAGCCCTCCAGAGTCAGCATATTTCCCGCCAAAATCTGGGTCCTCATTTTACCACCTCGGAAAGGATGGAAGGCTGAGTCAACCTTGAGCCTGTGAGATTTGAACTGCTGAACTGCAGCTAGCAGTCAGCTGAAGTAGCCTGCAGTACTGCATTCTAACCACTGTGCCACCTCGGCTCTGTTCTTAGAGGTGAACAGTGTATTCAGATCACAGCTGTGAATCATTGTGATTTGGGAAATCTTATGGTCCTATAAGGCTGGTTCCATGCCATGTATGTTCCATTCAGTGGTGGGATTCAAATAATTTAACAACCGGTTCTCTGCCCTAATGACCAGCTGGGTAGGTGGGGCTCGGTGGTCATGTGACTGAGTGGGTGTGGCCAACTCAACATCACTCACTTCATTGGGCGCTTCGCCTTAACTGTTACAATGTAATAAGTAAACCAGAGAGGCAGTTTCTATAAGCAGGCCAATAGAGATTAGGCTAGAAGCAACACCAGAATGTTTTCTTCCTGCCTTCCTTACAGGATTAGCCATGTAAAGTGAAAAAAACAAAACAAAATGAGATTTCTTCCAACAACCGGTTTTCTGAACTGCTTAGAAAGTTAACAACCGGTTCTCCCGAATAGGTGCAAACTGGCTGAGTCCCACCACTGGTTCCATTGTGCATTATCAGTTAAGCTGATTAGGTCACTAGCAGAAGTCCTTGAGCTTGATCTCTCAGTAGCGTTGACCTCTCTAGCATTTCATCTACTCTCTGATCCTTGGAGGATGGGCTTGGTCATTGCTCTGACCCTAACCCATAACAACCGAGCTCAATCTGGAAAAGTGTTCATCCCATAGAAAAAACTGGAGCATTGAACATTAAGGTACTAGTTTCATCATAGCTCAGGAAGGTAAATACATTAGATTGGAACCTCTTCCAGGCAATTCCACACTGCAACCTACGGTGGTTTATCTTAAGCTGTTTCTTAAGCCGCGTCTACAATTTCCAGCTCAGATTGCACTGAGTTAACAAAAGTGTTCAATCTGGTCTCTGGCCATCACTAGACCTGATTGGTTGTTTCTCTGCTTCTTGACCTTCCCGTCATTCAGTTGCAATAGTTTGGGAACAGAAGGAGGACCACCTAGTCCAGTGGTAGTCAACCCGGTCTCTACCACCCACTTGTGGGCGTTCCAGCTTTCATGGTGGGCGGTAGGGGTTTTGACCGATACTGAAGCACTTTCCTTTTTTTAATTTAATTGACTTCCCTACTTTATAAATCACAATTACTATGGAACCAGTGGGCAGTTAGAAATTTTTACTACTAACAGAGATACAAAAGTGGGTGGTAGGTATAAAAAGATTGACTACCCCTGACCTAGTCCATTCCAGTATTCTGGAACTAGTGGGTGGCCCATACTGTTGATTGGCCAACCAGAAAATGGTATCTTCCCTCTTTTTTTCCCACTGAAGACACACCTAATGTCCCAACCTAATGTCTTCTAGATGTGTTGGTTGATTTCTTTCTTTTGTTTATCTCTCACCTTTTTTTTCTAAAGAGTTCAAAGCACAGAAAGAGACCACCTCTCACTGTATATTTAAAACCCTAGTGTTGGGTTAAGATAAAGTGACTAGTCCAAGTTACCCAATGAGCCTTAGAGGTGAATGAACCCTGAAATTTGAATATCCTTCACTCATGCCTACAGAATGCTTTGTTGAACTGGGTCACTTTGGCTGCAGAAAGGAAAAATAAATTTCCTACCTCCTTGAAAGATACTTCACAATGTGCAGGATTTGCTATTACATAATGTTCCTGTTCATAAGAATGTGATCCAACACTATATACTTTCCTGTGGTTACTGGGTGTGTATTAAGAGTAATAGCTTAAAACCGGAATAGGTATATGTTCTGACCCCCCCCCCTCCGTCCAGGAATGAAAGCCGAAACAAGTTTAATTAGAATGTCCTTTAATAGCAAGACCAGAATCTCGGTGGCTGAAAGCCAAGCAAACAAACAGATAAGGACCTTGGCAGCAACTCTGACAAACCTTGGCAGCAATTCAGACAAACCTTGGCAGCAATCCAGCCTGCCAAGTTAGTTATGTTCTCTTAAGTCAATGCGTTGACTTCTGCAAAAGGGTGTGTCACAAGCAGTCTTTTTTATAGTTTGGAGAGGAGCCTCATGACCACCAGCTGAGCACAATTACCTCCTGTAATTGTGTAATTGTTCTTGACGCTGAGTAGCTGTTTGATGGTGTGCATCCAGGAACAGCTCACTGCTGGTTTCTGGATCACTCTCCCTTGTCTCCTCCCCACTGGTGCAAGGCTCAGGTGCCACCTGGTGGCCAACCAGCCTCTCTGCACCCTGCTGGGAGTCAGAACCCTGTCCAGGGTCCTCCACATCCTCCAGGGCCGACTCATAGGGCCCCTCGCTGTCGGAGTCTGGTGGCAGCTCCAACGGCTCCTGCTGGGCCACAACAGGTATATATTCCAAATATATCAGCCACATTCTCTTCCATGCTATAGCCCAACTCTAGGTAAATGAGGTGTTATAGCACAAGTTCTCAAAAGTTCAAATGAATTCAGATTGTGTTCTGATACAAGCATCCTAAGGGAATCTTTTGATTGTTAACAGCATTGTGCCTTGACAGATTATTCTTGCAAATCACATGCATACTAACTGCTGAGGAATGAATCCATTTATTCCAGATTATCAATATAAATCTGTACAATCTAAGTATGCAAATAAGTGCTTTGCAATCCTTATTAGCATACAGCAATATGAACAGTATTGAGTTATTTGCAAATTCCAATATAAACTTCACAGCGATGATAAAATGCATGCATAATAAAAGGAATAGAAATCAGAAATCAAGTACTACTATATGGGTCATTACTTAAATGATTGAAAGTTTAGGCTAGGGCCCTCAACTGCTACAGAGCTCTGTTGAGAGCCTGGCTTTATAAATCTATGAAATATTAACCTGTCTCCATCAGTAGTCCAGAATGAAACATTATTCTACAGCTGAAAAAAAAATTGCAACGTGTGGCACTAAACAATAGCAGTGGCACTTTGCAGTTGGTGATAGTAGAAGCAATGGATTATCATTTTCAGGTACACAAAACAAAATGGTGGCTTTTGACCCACTCCAAATGAGCTCATATTCTCTGCCATGCTCTCACTGTCATTTTCACCTCATTCCTTCGTTCCTCTTGTGTTCTTTCCTTGGGGATTACTTAATAACTAATGCACAGGGACCATGTCACTCAAGTCAATTACTGGAAGCATAATCCAGAATTCTAATCATGGAGAAGGATGGTAGAATTGAACCTTCTACAAGGTGGCCTTCCCTTTTGAGAGGATAAAGAAAATAGAAATGGTTAGAGTAGAAAGGGGCTCTCGCAGAAGGAAAACCATATCTTTTAAACATTAATCTCCCACTCTCATCCTCACTATGTTTTAATCACCCCATCTATCTTTCTGGCTTGCTCAAAACTTTTAACCTAATTGCTAAAGAATCCATTTTCTGGGTTTATACAGTGTACTGAATCATAAATTATTCAAATGGCCTGGGTTTGAACCACATCCAAAGTCACAAAAAATGTTACCAAGTTTTTTTTCTAAAAAGAAAACCAAGGGTAGCATGCCATGGAACTTCAATCAATCAATCAATCAACCAGTATAGAGCTGGAAGGAACCTTGGGGGTCTACTAGTCAAACTCCTTGCTCATGCAGGAGACCCTATACCATTTCAGACAAGTGACTGTCGAGTTTCTTCTTTAAAACCTCCGGTGATGAAGCACCTAGAACTTCTGAAGCAGTGGTGGGTTTCCAAAATTGTTCGAACCTACTCTGTGGGTGTGGCCTCCTTTGTGGGAGTGGCTTGCCACCCATGTGACCGGATGGGAGTGGCTTGCCACCCATGTGACCGGATATGAAGATGCCGATGACACTTGTCAGAACCACCTTAAATTACCTCACACACAGCACTGGCCTGCATAAGAATATGATGTAAACTTGTTTTTTAAAAGGCATCTTTGGTTTGCATTAAAACAACTTCAACACGCGCAATGTTCTGATTGCACCACAAACGCAGTCGTCATCCTTACCTTTCACAGAGGCACTGAGTTTTATAAATATGAGCATGATAGTGTAGAATAATCATATCCAAGGACCAGTGGTGGGTTTCAAAATTTTTTGGAACCTCTTCTGTAGGTGTGGCCTGCTTTCCGGGTCCACTGGTGGAACCTCTTCTAATCGGTTCGGTAGATTTGACGAACCGGTTCTACCGAATAGGTGCAAACTGGTAGGAACCCACCTCTGTTCTGAAGGCAAGAAGTTCTACTAGTCAATTGTCCTCACTGTTAAGAAGTTTCTCTTTAATTCCAGGTTGCTTCTCTCCTTGATTAGTTTTCATCCAATGTTTCTTCTCCTTCCTTCTGGTGCTTTGGAAAATAAGTTGACCCCTTGTTTTTTGTGGAATCCTTATTTGATCTGTTAAGCATATTGTTCAATCTGTCTATCCCAATAAGGGCAAATCTTTTGGACTTGACGTGTCAAAAATTCAGGAAATGCTTGGCTCTGCTGGTGTATCACACAAACACAACCCCGAGAAAAGAGAAATAATTCTTCACATATTCATTTATTTTTACAAATAGAACCCTATCATATGGGGTGTTGTGCATTACATAAAGAAACGTCAAATAATTGCAAAAATGAAATATGAGCACAATGCAGACACATGTCAAATAATAATAATAAAAAAATAAGATTCATTATTAGACCAGTTTCATGATTTAAAAAAAACACCATTCATACAGTGTATTAATCAAACTGGAGGAAAACTGCAATTATGCAGAAGTATAAAGTGAGAAAAAGTGAAAGAAAAAGCAATACAATAGCAAAAAACAATATGCACACTGGTAATTGGCCTTAAAATAGCGTGCTAAAAATTACCCTACTTTTAATAGCCATTTTGAACTCAACTGGAAAAAAAAAGTATGGAACGCATTGTATTTGATTTTATTAAAATCAATTAATGACTGTTTTGTTGCTGAGTTTAAATAGGTAAATCTGTACTTTGTGGACTTCCAACCCAAGCAAGCAATACTAACTTCCCTTATTGGTCAGGGTTTTTTTGTGCATTTAATGTGAAGGGAACCAGTTTCCTGGCCCCACACTTCCAAAATATTCATTATTATTTTAGATGATCACCTGGAACAATACTATTAATTCAAAACTGTAAAATGCAACCCCAAGAGTTATTTCAGTATTTGGGGCTTTCCCAGTGGTGGGATTCAAATAATTTAACAACCGGTTCTCTGCCCTAATGACCAGCAGGGTAGGTGGGGCTTGGTGGTCATGTGACTGGGTGGGCATGGCCAACTCAACATCACTCATGTTGATGGGCGCTTCACCTTAGCTGTCACAATGTAGCAAGGGTTAACCGGAGAGGCAGTTTCTGGAGCCGAGGTGGCACAGTGGTTAGGGTGCAGTACTGCAGGCCACTTCAGCTGACTGTTATCTGCAGTTCAGCGGTTCTAATCTCACCCATTCAAGGTTGACTCAGCCTTCCATCCCTCCGAGGTGGGTGAAATGAGGACCCAGACTGTGGGGGCGATATGCTGACTCTGTAAACCGCTTAGAAAGGGCTGAAAGCCCTATGAAGTGGTATATAAGTCTAACTGCTATTGCTATTGCTAAGCAGGGCAATAAAGATTAGGCTAGAAACAACACCAGAATGTTTCCTTCCTGCCTTCCTTACAGGATTAGCTCTGTATAGTGGAAAAAACCCAAAAGGAGATTTCTTCCAACCACTGGTTCTCTGAACTGCTTAGAAAGTTACCAACCGGTTCTCCCGAATAGGTGCGAACCGGCTGAATCCCACCACTGGGCTTTCCTGCATGTTTTCAATACCTGCTATTTTCAAAGGAAAAATAGTCTAAGTGAAAAAATATCACATGACCACAGAGAGTGAGAAAATAGGAGGAGAGATCAAACGCATATTCTATCCCATTCCCATGTAATTTCAGGGGGGGGGAGTGTCTGTTTGAGACAATGTCAGGTTTCAAGAGACCTTCACTCTGCAAACTTCGGAGAATGCTCTTGTGTAACCTTGCAGCCTCTAAAAAGGATGGGAAAACAAGTTCTGTTCTTGCATGCTTTTTGCAAGCTCCAGGGGCCATACCAGAGCGTGGCCATCTCGTGTAAGTTGAAAATTTCAGAGGGTCTGGAGGCCACATGAGAACACACCCCATTCTTATGTGGGTTTTGCAGCTTCTCCAAATTGAAGGAGGTTCTTATGTTATTTTCTGAGGCTACAGAGGCTGCACAAGAATGGCATGTGCTCACATGTAGCCTCTGGACCAGAGGTGGTATTCTACTGGTTCAGACCAGATTGCCCGAAGACAGAAGTGGAATTCAGCCAGTTCTGACAGGTTCTGGAAAACTGGTAGAGAAAATTTTGAGTAGTTCGGAGAACTGGCAAATAGACTGGCCCCGCCCCTGTTGCCTCCCAGCCTCCCAGCTGATCTGCTTTTGTTGTTCTGAACAGGAGAACAGAGCTGGAAAGCAGATTAGTGGGGTGTTATGGCCCAGCAGGAGCCGTTGGAGCTGCCACCAGACTCCGACAGCAAGCGGCTCTATGAGCCGGCTCTGGAGGATGTGGAGGACCCTGGACAGGGTTCGACTTCGAGCACAGCGCAAAGAGGCTGGTTGGCCACCAGGAAATCCCCTGTGCCTTGAACCAGTGGGGAGGAGACAGTGGAGTGTGATCCGGATGTCATGCATTGGAGCAGTGGGGAGGAGACAAGGGAGTTGTTCCCGGATGCCCGACACCAAAGAGCTAATAGGTGTAAGGAACAGTTGCACAGTTACAGGAGATAATAGCACTCAGCTGGTGGTAATTAGGCTCCTCTCAAGACTATAAAAGGAATGATTGTGCACACCCCCTTTTGCAGGAGTCAACATATTCACTTGAGCTGGAGAACTCTTGGGGCTAGCTTGGCAGGCTGGATTGCTGCCAAGGTTAGTTTGTGCTGGATTGCTGCCAAGGCCTGGACTGTGCTGGCTTGCTGCCAAGGTCCTGTCTGTGTGTCAATAAATCCTTGCAGTATCTTTGTCTCGGCATGCTTTGGTGTAGGACAAGGGGGGTCAGAACAGTGGGCAGGGAATGGGGATTTTGTGGTATCCTTCTCCTGCTACACCCACAAAGCCACACCATGCCAACAAAGCCATACCCACAGAACCGGTAGTAAAAAAATTTGAATCTCACCACTCCGAACCAGTAGCATAAATCATGGGTGGCTCCGCCCAACTGTGCCCATCCCTACGGCGTCCCATTTAGGCCATTTTTTTTCACCGAAAGCTCATGCGCAGAAGGATTACATTTGCAAACTGGTAGGGAAGATACCACCCTTGCTCTCGACTGTCTGGAACTTGCTCAAGAGAGCCATGCTCTAATGCATCTGAAAAATTTACAAAAACTTTTCAGATGCTCCAGAGGCCACACAGAAGCAGAATGAACACCCTTGCACGACACTTAGAGGATCACACGAGATCACAGACCTAGTGGTATGTTCACATGTGTCATAAATTGGCCATCACTGATCTTTTCCATCTTCAAACCACTTGGTTGACTTTCAACACAGTTCGATTAAAGGAGATAATAATTCAGGAGGAAGTTATGTACCAAAAAAGTTCCAGTTGTCCACTGTGGGAAACAATACTGTATCCAGATGGCCTTGACCTGATCCAGAAGGACTTTTCTTATGTTCTTATGCAGTACTGATTATCTATCAAAAAAGGATGTTGGAAATAGTGCATACATGTTCTAAGGATTCAGGTCAGAGATTGTGTTTTATTGGAGAACAAAACCAAGGGAACAAACATCTAGATTATTTTAAAAAACAGGATGGTGTTCCCAGTGAGGCTTGGGTTTGATACAGGGTTCTCCTTAAGTCTTTAAATTTTATTTTCTAAAGGTTTTTATTTACAGTGAGATTTCTTAGCATTTTTCAAGTATGGCCTTTTCTTGAATGGTGACTAGTAGCAGGTAAAGAGATATCTAAACGGACTCTCCCACTCTGAATTAAAAGCATATTATTGAAATGACAAACTGAAATTATGATTTAATCACTCTATTCTTCTTGGGATGTTGCCTTTATTTTTCTATTCCCTCCCACCCTCCTGCCCAATTTCATTTTGGATAATCATCTGCTGATTAAGAGATGTTGTTAAAACTCTAAAGCAGACCAGTGGATCAATAGGTGCTGGGGAAGTTATCGCAGTACAGACTTAGAAAGAAAATTCCCCTAGATTTCTTACAAGCTGCAAAAGTTCTTTGTGTACACGCTTTATCTTCTGAGTGACTATTATACAAATGTTCTCCTAAAGAAGGATTGCAGAAAGGAAGGAAGGAAGGAAGGAAAGAAAGAAAGAAAGAAAGAATGAATGAAAGAAAGAAAGAGGGAGGAAGACTGTAGCGAAAGAGGGAGGAAGACTTTTGCAAAAGACCTGATGAAAACCTTAATATATTTGCATACATTTCTGTGCTCTGATCTGTTTGCATGCACATTTAGAAATAATTGCCATAAGATAAGCTAAACTACATTTTGCCATACTGGGTAAGTTTGTGACCAGATATCTTTTGGCTTGCTGCATCTCTTACCAGTATGATCCACAACAATTGTGAATAGTTTTCAGTTGATTGCTGTCCTTTCTGATAAGACTTTTTCTCTTTAAATTAGGATTCAACTGGTCTACTGGAAGATTTTCCTTTGACTTTCTCTTAAACCTCAGCTGTACTGTTCTAAAATACGTGATTATCCCATACTGTATTTCCTAAATTACCTCTTAATCTTAAGCCTATCTTCTGGAGTGTTGGCTCTTCCTGCCAGCTTGGTGTCATCTGCAAATTTGATGAGTTTCCCATTTATCCCCTCATCCAAATCATTGATGAAGATGTTGAAGAGTACTGGGCCTAAAACAGAGCCTTGGGGTACTCCACTGCATACTTCCCTCCATGTAGATGCAGTTCCATTGAGGACTACACGTTGAGTGCAGTTGGTCAGCCGGTTACGAATTATTCTCTATCCTACTTACCTCCCCTTGTTCTAATCTAATGAGGTATTTGAGAAACTGTATACTGAGATCTTAGAAAGGATTCAAGATTCAGCAGAATACAGAATAAGTAGTCCTTGGCACATAAACCACATCTTAACCAGTGGTGGGTTCCTACCAGTTTTGTCCGGTTCGGCCAAATCGATAGTAGCTTGGCGGCATAGGTCTCTGGAACCAGCAGTGACTCAGGCCTGCCACGCCCCCAAACTGGTTCTCTTGGCAGTGCCATAGACGGCACCATCTTGTTTTTTGCTTCTGCGCAGAACAATTTTAGTTGTACTGTGCATGCGCGGCCCACCCCTTAGTGAACTGGCAGTAGTCTCTGCGGGAACCCACCACTGATCCTAACCCAGTCAAACCTCCCCATTTCACTCAGAGGAAATCAGATGAAAAACTTTAAAGCAATCTGAGGTACCTGCAGTGTAGGATTCAGCCAGTTCGCACCTATTCGGGAGAACCGGTTGGTAACTTTCTAAGCAGTTCGGAGAAATGGTTGTTGGAAGAAATCTCCCTTTGTTTTTTCCCCACTTTGCAGGGCTAATCCTGTAAGGAAGGCAGGAAGGAAACAATCTGGTGTTGTTTCTAGCCCAATCTTTTTTGCCCTGCTTACAGAAACTGCCTCCCTGGTTAACCCTTATTACATTGTAACAGCTAAGGCAAAGCGCCCATCGACCTGAGTGACCTTGAGTTGGCCACACCCACCCAGTCACAAGACCACCAAGCCACCCCTACCCAGCTGGTCATTAGGGCAGAGGACCGGTTGTTAAATTATTTGAATCCTCATCTTTGGTGTGCAAAACTGCCACACGTGATAGAAAAATGCATCATAAAGACATATCTAAGTATGAAAATTAAACAAACTGCCATTCACAAAACAGGAGGAGGAGGAGGAGGAGGAGGAGGAGGAGGAGGAGGAGGAGGAGGAGGAGGAGGAGGAGGAGGAGGAGGAGGAGGAGGAGGGGAGAACAACCTGAGATGAAATAGAGACTGGAATTAGAAGAGAGAATGACACCATTTGAAGCAAATAATTGTATCTACAAAGCAAGGGCTATGTTTGCCACCATTTCACGGGAATTTTCCTTGGAAAAACTAAATCTAAAATCCCAAAGGGAGCTCCTCCATTGATTTTCCAGTTGTCTTTAGAAGAGGCCTTTAAGCATTATGTGAACTAAAAAATGCATTCATGCCAGAGCTCTTAAGTGCTAATTAGTGGTATCATTTTAATGCTTCCAGCTTTATACATTAAAAAAGCAGAATCCCTGTGCTCATATTTTCTCTTGGCAAAGTGATCCAAATAAGAATTAAGCAAGTTTTCATTTCCTTGCCTCATAAAAGAATGCATCCATTTCACGCTTCCCCCCCCCCCCCACTACTCTTAGAACCTCTCTTTTTGTACGTATTGTTGTTTAATGTTTCATATTTTTTTTTATCCCTTTAAAGATGAGGATGGGATTATCACAAGAATTAATCAACATGGTTACTGCTTTGGGACCAATCCACCAAGCCTCCACCATTCATTTCAACACGACTATCGGAAAATAAATTAATATCGCCTGGCGGCAGTGCTTAGCGGATTAAGCATTCCGTCTTTCGTACCCCCTTTTCAGCGTATCACTTATTAATAACTTTCCTTTGGGCAACATGTTTGTTAATAATGTGTAGCCTGTTTCGTTTCTTTCATTTCTGTACCAGTGTACTTTGCATCTCTAATACAACATCTGTCTCAGATTTCAGGCGTGGGTTTCATTTCACGTGACAGAGTTAGCTGCATGGCCTCGCCACCTGGCAGGGCTAAAAAAAAACGAGAAATCCCAAGCATCTTTGGGGGGTTTATGTTGTTGAGCAAATTAGCACATCTTTGCATTACTAAGCAGGCAAGCACCAAACATGTCCTGATCAATAACTAGCATTGCTAGAGTCCCTCATAGTCTCCAGGAGCTAAGAGTAAAGTGTTGCTACAGGCTGTGGAACTAGAAACATAAAATGGTGAACGGCAGCAATAATTCATGCACCTTGGGATGTATAAAACCAACAGCATGTCAATAACTCAGATATGCACCACGGAAATATGCAGGATTCAGATACAATATGAACCTTGATTATACTATAAAGTAAATATTTCATGGTAACACATATCCTTTCCTTATTAGTCAGTTCTCCTCCCCCCCCCCCCCACCCCTTCCTTCTCAGCAGTTCAATAAGATTTTCTCATTATAGTATGCAGCTAGAAAATAATAACAGGACAAAAAGAAAGGAAGACTGATTCAATGCTTCAAGGGGGAAAAGTACATGTACTTATCGAACAAAAATCCATCAAACATTTATACAAGTGAAGCCAGAAGTGAGAAGCCTGATCAACAACACACATTTTAAATATTCGGAATTTGTGTAGCATCCAGGTGTATTTCATAACCATTTAGTCTTCCATTTTTGTTCTCTGTTTTGTTCCTACGGGAATTAAATCTTATTGTCTGGTTATTTGGGGGCAGGCTTAAAGGAAACACTCCAAAATGCATTCCTGTTTTGTTTAAAGGAGTAATGAATTGGTAAGCCAAACAGCATTTTTTTTTCCAAGTGGATTACAAAGCAGAAAAAAATGAACTACTGTGATATGAATCTATCAAATTGCCTTTTATTTTAGAGTATTCGAAAATCTTGCCTGTTTGTTTCTTCAAGCAAATTGGGAATTTAATGGTATTTAATCTTTCTCTCTTTCTCTTATGTTAATGCCAATCCACTTTCAGGAGCTTAACTAGCTTTATTCTGTCTTTTGATGATGATCTGAGCTTTATTATTTGTTTGTTTATTAATTTATCTAATTTCTATTAGTATAAATGCAACAAATTAAAATATTATGCAGCTTTACTAAAAAAAAAAGTACCCAGGGAAAAAAAATCAAATTATTGGAAAAAAAGTAAACCTTTTTATATAATTGGTGATCACCATAATTGGTCATCACCAATTATATAAAATGCTAGTCTTCATTTCTTTAGTTACAGCTTCATAGTTGATCTATATTTCCTCCCTTCCTTACTTTTAATGTGAAAAAAAAAAACACATTTTTCTTTAAAGAAAGTGGTGGCAGACCTATAACAGGCTGGAAACATCCACAGAGATTCTTAAATTATTCTGCTTCTCAATTCTGCAATGTATGTTGGATATGTCGATCCATTCTAACATTAGAGCAATTTCACTTGACATTAGGAGATGTCCTGGAAGAATATACTATTGAGGCAACTTTCTCTCCAAATTAAAAGCACATCAGGCTTGAACTAAATATTCAAGATCTATAAGGAGCTGGGAGGGCCTTCTCTGTAGCTGCTCCGACCCTATGGAATGAACTACCCCCAGAGATCCAGACCCTACCCACTCTCATGGCCTTCTGAAAGGCTATCAAAACCTGGCTATTCTGGCAGGCTTGGGGCTGTTGACCTCATGACCGAGGTCCAGCCCCGACTAGACTGGGTGCATGATGTGGTTTTTTAATCTGTTTTCCTCCGTTTTTAACTCTTCGTTTTTTAAAATTTATTTTCTGTAAGCCGCCCGGAATCCTTCGGGATTGGGCGGCCTATAAATTCATTAAATCAAATCAAATCAAATCACTACTTTTTTTCTTCCCAGAGCCTGGTGTCACTCTACCCAACATTTAGTGCCAGATATTTTTGGACTGTAATTCTCATCATCAATGAAGATTGCCTGTGCAGGCTGTTGTGGCCCTCAGGCGGCCACAGAGCTGGCCACAGAGTCAGACAGTGAGGAGGTTGGGCAGGAACATGGGCAAGTCCTGGGGTCTGATGAAAGCTCAGACATGGGCTCTCTGTCAGAGGCAGAAAGGGAGTTAGACAGCAGTGAGGCAGAGGAACAGCTGGAGGCTGTTCCCAGTGTGTACATGCGTAGAGCTGCCAAAAGAAAAGAACAACTAAGAAGGCAAGGTTGACTTGGGAGTAAAGCCACACCTTGGAGGTAATTGGCCCCTCCCATAGGAAACAAAAAAAGGAATGAACAGGGAGTGGACTTTTGCAGGAAACAATTCATTCCTTTGGTCATTTCAAGAGTGGAAAATTCTGTTTGTGACTATAAGAGACTCTGTGTCAAGTGTTGCCTTGCCCTGTGGTTGGAAACTAGTTATCTGGCAGCTCTCCAAGCGAGATAAGTTTTGTGTTGATAAATATTCCTCTGAAAGACTCTTTGCCAAGCCTTGCTGACCAAGAATTAAAGGAATTCACAGTCATGTAAATAAAATGTGGTTTTGCCGAGACTAAGACTCTGCTTCATGCTTTTTAAGGGAGCCTAGGTCAGAACACAGGCTTCAAAAGGGAGGGAGAGAGACTGTAATCCAAAAGTAGAACTTGTTAGCAGCAGTCCCCATTAGCTGTAGGACTTTTTGGTTAATGGAGAAGAATGATGAAAATAAAGGGACAGGTGGTCTAGCAGTTAAGACACCTGGGCTTGTTGATCAAAGGGCTGGCAGTTTGAGACCCAAGTACCACGTGATGGGATGAGTTTCCATTCCTGCCCCAGCTTCTGTCGACCTAGCAGTTCAAAAGCATACAATGCAAGTAGATAAACAGGTACCACTTCAGTTGGAAGGTAACAATGTTCTCAATGCCTTGGTATATAGTTATGATGGCCACACGACCATAGAAGCATCTTTGGACAACACTGGCTTTGATTCGTTGGGAATCAGAGCTGAGCACTGCCCCTCAAGTTGGACATGACTAGATAGGGAACACCTTTACCTATTTTTTAAAGATTTCACCTATATGTATCCTTACAATATCATTTGTAATAGTGCTTTGCCAGCAGTGAAAGCTGTTAATGATTGTGTAAAACACTTCAGAAAGGGAGGGGGGAAGAAAAATACAAGAATTTCATCATAAACCATTTAAGAAGAGTAATATCCATTACAGATATTAAAAGACATTAAAAGTACTGAAATGATTTAAAAAGTATTTTTAATGTAAAATGCAAAAGAAAAACAAAACAAAACGGAAAAACACATCACAGAAAACGAGTCTAGCCTGAAGCATTTAAACAGAAAGAAAAAAAAACCCTCAGAGGACTAGAAAAATATACTGAATTATTTGTTCTCCATCATGGATAGAGTATATTACTGGATGCAAAGTTCTTGTACTACATTTGAAGGCACCAGGTTACAAAGGGTATTCTAATGAATGAGTTCAAAATTATGCAAATGAAATACACTGGAAAATTATCTATTAATTGTTAATTAATCTAGTGAATTTTCCGGGAGTTGATTTCATTTTAAAATAGAGTTTCTATGTATCCCTGTATGTAAGTGTTTGCATCCATATATGCACGGTGCATGAAGGAGGTATCCTTCTTCTTGACTTCTAATGGTTTTCTAACTTTGATTTATGATATGACACAAGGAAAGAAGGATTTCCTCTTTTAATCAGAGATGACATATAAAAAGGAAAGTAGATAAAGCTTTATGTAAGTTTTTTTTTTCAAAAGTCACTATCTCGTGTGCTGAATAAAAGCTATGCACTGGCTGAATGCTAGCACAGGGTTTGCCAACATTCCTCTGAATTCAAAATTGTTCTGCAGCTTGGCAGTGCTTTATTATCTCATTCCATTTCCTATTCAAAAAAGCATCACATAAATATGCTTATGTTCATGCTCAATATTTTGTTGTGTTCTTGTTGCATTAAGGCACTTTGAAATAACAACTGCTCTGATTAGTCTCCGGGAATGTGACACTGTTTACAAAAAACAACCAAGTGGGAAGGAAAGAAGGAAGGCAGGACAGACAGTGGCAATTTTGGTTGTTGTACTTTCAATACAGATAAAGGTAAATGTAAAGATTCCCCTCGCACATATGTGCTAGCCATTCCCGACTCTAGGAGGTGCTGCTCAACTCTGTTTCAAAGCCAAAGAGCCAGTTCTGTCCAAAGACGTCTCCATGGTCATGTGGCTGGCATGACTAAGGTATACGGAACGCTGTTACCTTCCCACCAAAGATAGTTCCTATTTTTTTCTACTTGCATTCTTACATGCTTTTGAACTGCTAGGTTGGCAGAAGCTGGGACAAGTAATGGGAGCTCACTCTGTTACGCAGCGCTAGGAATTAGAACCGCCGAACTGCTGACCTTTCTGATCAACAAGCTCCGTGTCTTAGCCACTGAGCCGCTGCATCCCTTAAAAATATATTTATCAATGAGTTGAGAAAAATTATGAGCTGACTCTCAGATATGTAGGGTTTCTGTTTCCAAAATTTCCATTCAGCAAAGCCTATAGCAAGGAACTGCAGGTTTTGTAGTTTAAAAATTCTGGAGGACATCAAGTTGTTTACTTCTGCATTAGAAGGTCAGGTTACACATCTTGAAATAATGGCGACCTGTGCGTTTTTGTTCTCTCATTTGCTTCAAGAGGCTGGCATGTTCTGCCCATGTTTCTGAGAAGATCTCTGAAAATTTATCACTCTGTAATTCCACCATTTTTCTCTTGTGTCCTTCCAATTCACTTTAACAATTAGCCATAAATGCTTACATAAGGTGTAAGGTCTCCCACCCCAGAACAATAACCAGAGTGTTATCTAAAGGAAGCTTCACATTAATGATATCCCTTTCTTTCACTTAATGAAGAAACTAACTACAAATGAGAGACACCATTATTCATCCAGGTGCAAAATTTGAGGAGGATCAGAATTCCTTGCACTCTGAAGCACAGCTGACAATGGCCACCCTTGATATTATTCAAACCACAATTCAGACCATCCTAAGTGTTCCAAATTACCTGAGCATATGAGGCAGGGGGGAAAAAACCCATAAGTCCCTCTCCAGATCCCTGACAGTAAATCTATAATAATGATAAAGTAATAACAAATGATTTGCTGCCCTTTCAGATTTGGTGCCTGAGGCTACTGTTTCGTTCTGCCTCCAGATACGGCTGGCTGTAGAACCAGGGCAAACATGGCGTATTCAGGGTCATCTTTCTTGTCCAAGGTACAGCAAAACAAAAATCTCAGCTTTTAGAATTTCAGGCATATTCATTCCCTTCCCTAGACAGCCATTGTCTTTCAGCCTTCTTATCAGTTTCTCCGTTCCCATCCTTCCCTTAGAAGAAGACAGAGTGTGGTCTTCGAAGAAAACGTTTCCATTTAAGTGGGGGAGGAATGGAATGGAGCGGAATGTCCATTTGTCCATTATTTCTGTCCGCTTATTGTTATGAGCAATGAAGGGAGATGAAATGTATTATTCATTGCTACTACTCATAAAATCAATACCTATCAAAATACAAATACGATTCAGAGAAAATGGCACTTGTTGAGCACAGATCCTAATAATGGGTATGATTTCTCAACAATTTCTTAAATTATTTATCCAGGAGATGGGTACTTACATATCCCAGTGAGAATATTACATGTCTCCTGTCACTGAGAAGGCTCAGTAAGCTAAGTACTACATTCTGGCTTTTTAACACCATCAAGGAACTTGTGTGCTATCAATACATATCAATCAACACCAAAAATTCCATTGTGTTGTTAACATCTACTGAAACAGAGAAAGACAATTGTCTTGCAAAAAAGGGGGATGTATTTGAATGAAGGATTCGAAATAGGTCTCTAGAAAATAAAAAATATGTAACAATTGATAGAGGCCACCATTGTTACAGCTAAATTCGGCATTATTAATCAAATATCAACCATGTTTGATGTGTTAAACATCTTGCCAACTTTGTGCTTGTACATTTGTTGTACATTTCGTTTTCCTCCTTTTCCTGGAGGATGATTTGCTATGAGATACTGGTACATACCAGGGGTGGATTCCAGCTGCTACTGCCGGTTTGCTCAGGGATGCTTTTGCGTGCGCTTCATCACTCCACATGCGCATGCACAGAACTAAAACTGCTTCTGCACATCAGTGGTGGGTTTCAAAAATTGTTTGAACCTACTCTGTGGGTGTGGCCTCCTTTGTGGGAGTGGCTTGCCACCCATGTGACCGGATATGAAGATGCCGACGACACTTGTCAGAACCACCTTAAATTACCTCACACACAGCACTGGGCATGCATAAGAATATGATGCAAACTTGTTTTTTAAAAGGCATCTTTGGTTTGCGTTAAAACAACTTCAACACAAACAATGTTCTGATTGCACCACAACCGCAGTAGTCATCCTTACCTTTCACGGAGGCACTGAGTTTTATAAACATGAGCATGATAGTGTAGAATAATCATATCCAAGGACCAGTGGTGGGTTTCAAAAATTTTTGGAACCTCTTCTGTAGGTGTGGCCTGCTTTCCGGGTCCACTGGTGGAACCTCTTCTAACCGGTTCGGTAGATTTGACAAACCGGTTCTACCGAATAGGTGCAAACTGGTAGGAACCCACCTCTGCACCAAACCACAAATTAATAGAATAAAAATGCACACATATACAAAGGCAGCACTAATGCAATGACACTGATCAGGTCTCCCTCGTATTCATATGCAACAAGTGTGCACCCACCCTTATTAATACCTGCAGCGAGTGTATATAAAATACACACAGATGCAACACATTTCTTCATTAGACAGAATAAAATACAGATGTTGCCTAAGATCAGGATTAGTTAAGATGCAGGAAAGAATGTTAAAAAGAAATAAATCATGCTCTGCTTCCTTTCCTTTCCTATTTCTTCTTAGCACTTTTTGAAAGAGTTCTGAGGATTCAAATAATTTCCCTGCGACATTACGATGTCTGAGTTGTGTAATATAACAATTATGATTTTATTGTGCTAATGTTGAATTTCAAATTTTGGGATGGCCAGTGTAATTGAATTGGCTTTTTAAATAGTGATTTGACAAGCGTGGCTTGGGAAGATTGATGCAGTTGTGCCTACCTTATAATTCAAAGTGCATTTTTCCACGCACAGTTTATTTTTCATTGTGTAACTTATGCTCAGCATACATTAACTTATGTAAGCAGTTTGTGGAACAAAATACCACACGGAGGTAATCGCTACCAGATTAGATTATAGTTGAAAAGAATTAAAATCGCGAGTTTGTTCCAAGCAAAACAGCTAAGAAGTTTGTGTCATCTTAACAATTAAATGTCTTAGCTATACATTCAAACACAGCGATCACTGGTAGAAGAAAAGAGTATAATTAATATTTTCCTTTTCCTCCTTTATGATAAAATGCAGCAGATCTAGTGCATTTAAAAAAAAAAAAAATGAATGAGGTTGTCAGTTCAAAACATCTGGCTTCACTATATCTCAGTTTCACTAAAATGTAAATGAAATCTCACAGTTATATTAACATAATAGTTATAGTTATTCTCCATAGTTTGAATTCTCTCTCTCTCCCTCCTTCCCTCTGTCTCCCTCTGTCTCCCCCCCCTCTCTCCCTCTTCTCTGTCTCTCTCCTCTCTTCCTCTCCCCCCCTCCCTTTTTCTCTATGCACATTTGTGTGTACCAGAGGTGGCTTCCTATCGGTTCGGACAGGTTCAGCCGAGTAGTAGTAACTTGGCCTGCCATGCCCCTGAACAGGTTCTCTTGGCGGCAAGCCAGGTTTTTTTGTTTCTGTGCATGTACAGCAGAGGTGGGTTCCTACCAGTTCGCACCTATTCGGTAGAACCGGTTCGTCAAATCTACCGAACCGGTTAGAAGAGGTTCCACCAGTGGACCCGGAAAGCAGGCCACACCTACAGAAGAGGTTCCAAAATTTTTTGAAACCCACCACTGGTCCTTGGATATGATTATTCTACACTATCATGCTCATATTTATAAAAGTCAGTGCCTCTGTGAAAGGTAAGGATGACTACTGCGTTTGTGGTGCAATCAGAACATTTCGTGTGTTGAAGTTGTTTTAACGCAAACCAAAGATGCCTTTTAAAAAACACGTTTACATCATATTCTTATGCATGCCAGTGCTGTGTGTGAGGCAATTTAAGGTGGTTCTGACAAGTGTCGTCAGCATCTTCATATCCGGTCACATGGGTGGCAAGCCACTCCCATCCGGTCACATGGGCGGCAAGCCACTCCCGCAAAGGAGGCCACACCCACAGAGTAGGTTTGAAGAATTTTTGAAACCCACCACTGGTTTGGTGTATACTGTATATTTATGCTAGAAAGTATAGGGTGGGGCTGCGTATGCTCGGATGTGGATCACATGATCAGGAAGGAGGGGCTTTTAGTAAGAAGCAAATTACAGCATTCTCTAAAGCTAATTGTCTTTCCCATAGAGATGCATTGTGGGAAGTTCTTTTTCTGCCACCATTGCCCAATCTGGATCTTTTTTTAAAAAACATGGCAGCTTTTCCCACTGCTTGTTATGTTCACGTTTCAGAGGATATCCCGTTGACCTACAGAATCCTGAAACGCTTTGCCTAACTTCTTTGCAACTTTGGGCGAGGAAAAGTGGAAGAATGTAGAAACATCCACATTTCACTTCAGTGATTGTTTTGGGTGTAGTCAACTGTGCCTGTGCTGCCATGGCTTAAAAACTCTATATTCTCTTCTGTCTCTGTTCTGTTTTGTTAACCGTACATCCAAACCGATTCCATTTGCTAGGATCAGCCCCTCCGCCTTTCAGCAAAATTGCCAAATTAACCATGCAGAGGAAAGCCTTCTCTGAATGTCATTGCTCCTCAAAGTTCAAGTTAGAATATTAATATCTTAACCTTTGCGATTAGCACTCTCAGATAATAGCTTTAGTGGTCTTCTAGAGTTGTAGAATTGAATATTTGAGAACTTTTTAAGAGATAGGGAAGGAGATGCGAATAACATGCTGGATGAAACCCAAGAGAGTGATTAGCAAGTCAATCTGTTCCAGTGCAAGTGCGGTGAGGTTCATGAGCATGGTGGAAAATTAGCATGTGTGTAGGGGAGGGGATACAACTCATTTGGGACCCGGTTTACAGCATAGAAAATCAGCTCAGAATGGATTATATGTATAAATGGTTTATTATTAAAAATTAATTATGCACAAGGGCTTCCAGCATTTAACTATTATCATTCGTGTGCAAGATGTATGGGAGGTGGGATAATGTAAAGCTATCCCTGAAGATCTGTGTCCGTGGTGGCCCAAATTCAAATTAAGAGATTAAAAATATACAGCATCCATGGGAGAATCCTATGCTACATTTTGTGTCCATTGTGTCAATGTGGTTTCCCCCCTGCCACTTTTGGAGTAGCAATAGTGTCATGGGGATAAGACACAGCAGATCTCCATCTCACTGTATGTGCCTCAGTAAAAGAGAATTTGACAACGAGACAAATTATTTGGGTATTAAAGTTTCTTCACCATGTGGAATGGGAAAAAGGAATAATTACCCTTAAGATTAGTTGTTCTGTTTGCTTCACTTAACTAAAACAAATGAAACAGGATATTGGTACCAATACACCCCCCCCCCCGTGGGAAGGTAATTGAGTAATGAATGTCCGGTCTCTGTTTTGGGAGATTGTGTATGAGGTCTACATGACACAGGAAGGCCAGATACTTTGGGATGATCGATAAGTTGGCTAAGAGTATAAAAGACTGTAAACAACTGCCCTTCGGGGTTCAGATTTTGCTTGACCAATCTCTACTGAACCTTTGCGCAAATAAACCTCTCCCTCTGACAAAGAGCTGGTCTTGCCTCATTTTCTGCTACATCAGTACTCCTCAGTCCATCAAAACTAATAAATGCTGCAGAATTCAGAGGCAAAATGAGGCCATCTCCTTCCAACAGTGCGACTTTTTTTTTTTTGCTTTATAAGGGCTGCTTGGAAACTGAAGAACTATCTCTATGCCCAGAAGTAGGTAATTTCCCCCATTGTGTTTGAGACAGGGCGAGTTACTTCAGAAATCTGTGATACTTGATCTAAGGTGGTCTTCCAAGATTTCAGACTAGCAGATGGGCTTGTAAGTATATTCAGCTGAAAAAAGAAATAAAGGCCCTCCTGTTGTGGCCGAGCAGGAGCCGTTGGAGCTGCCACCAAACTCCGACAGCGAGGGGCCCTATGAGTCGGCTCTGGAGGATGTGGAGGACCCTGGACAGGGTTCCGACTCTGAGCAGGGTGCAGAGAGGCTGGTTGGCCACCAGGAGGCACCTGAGCCTTGGACCAGTGGGGAGGAGACAAGGGAGAGTGAGCCAGTTGCCAGTAGTGAGTTGTTCCTAAATGCACACCATCGAAGAGCTAATAGGCATCAGGAACAGTTGGGCAGGTACAGGAGGTAATTGTACTCAGCTGGTGGTCATTAGGCTCCTCTCCAGACTATAAAAAGACTCCTTGTGCACACGCCCCTCTTTGCAGAAGTCAACGCAGTATTGAATGTCGGAGGACATTACTGTGAGCTTGGCAGGCTGGATTGCTGCCAAGCCTTATCTGTGTTTATTGCTGCCCAAGCTTGTCTGTGCCGGTTTGCTGCCAAGGACCTGTCTGTCTGTTAATTAAATGCCGTAACTTATCTCTGGCTCGGAGTGTGTGTTGGTGTGGGACGAGGGGGGTCAGAACACCTCCAGACATCTCTACAAATATAAAAATAATATATAAACAGAGGTGGTATTCAGCCAGTTCAGACTGGTTCACATGAACCGGTAGCGGAAAGTTTGAGTAGTTCGGAGAACTGGCAAATACCACCTCTGGTTGGCCCCGCCCTTCCGCCCCATCATTCCCTGTCCTATATTCCCTTGGTTTTTTTTTTAGCACAGCTGATTCACGTGACAGAGCGGATTGCCGAGCCTCAGCTGAGCTAAAGGGAGGTCTTTGAGTGCTGCATGCGCAAAGTGAACGTTAAGCGCATGTGTGCATAAAACATTGAGTGCGCGTGTGAAGCGCTCTTTCATAGAACTGGTAGGAAAATATTTGGAATCCCACCACTGGGTAGGGGTATTAGGTCAGTCCTCATACATGCTCACACATCCTCCAAATCTTACTGCCTTAATTATGTAGAAATTAATATTAAACCATCAAAGGATGGCTTCAGAATACTTCAATACATTTCTCAAAAATTCCAGTAAGTTGCATTGATTATTTCTGTTTGAGTGGTATGGTATGAGAGGCTTAAGGCAGCTGGCCTCAGACACTTTGCTGCTGTGTTAGGCTATGGGCATTCCTTAACAAATAATGAGAGATACAGTTCTCTAAGGAGCGTTAAAAGATCCCTCCAGGTTTTGCTTCCCCAATAACATTTCCCCCCCTGTCATTTATTTTAATAACATGACTTACAGAATACGGAGATCATATAGGTAAGTTCAGTCAGTGATGAAATGTTTAGAAAAACAGCATTTGTCAACATAAAAAGGTGAACTAAAATTATTGTTTCAGTATATTAAATAAGGTAGCAAGCTTTGTTGATTTTTTTTTAAAAAAGCATTTCAACAGCATTTCCCTCGGGAATAGGGTGGCATACAAGTCGAATAAAACCTTCAAACCTTCAAACCTTAACTATGCATCTTTAGATAGAGGTGGCATAGTGGTTAGAGTGCAGCACTGCAGGCTACTTCAGCTGACTGCTAGCTGCAGTTCGGCAGTTCAAATCTCACCGGCTCAAGGGTGACTCAGCCTTCCATCCTTCTGAGGTGGGTAAAATGAGGACCCAGATTGTTGGGGGCAATACGCTGACTCTGTAAAACTGCTTAGATAGTGCTGTAAAAGCACTATGAAGCGGTATATAAGTCTAAGTGCTATTGCTATTTACTATTCATAGAGAATGGTGCTGTGGACCTGAAGATCAAGTTCAAGTTCAGCTTCTGAAGCTTATTAGTGACTTCTGGCCACTTACACTCTTCCAGCCCACTCTACTGCATGGGGTTATTATTATTAGGAAAATGAGGAGGAAGTGCTATGTACTATATCTCACTTGGAACTCCTGAATGAGAAGAATACAAATCCAACCATTATGTAGCTGCAGGAGACTAAAAGAGATATTGAAGGAATATCTGGAGACAATGAGGACTTAGGCAGGAAAGTAAAAGACTGAGATCGTGGGCAATTTCTCCCCCACCATACTTCCATTTTAGTCATGATGGATATGAGATAGCAGGAGGTCAACATCTGGCTATGCAAGTAGCATTACCAAGAAGGCTTGGACTCCACTTTCATAGGAAGAGACGAGGGTACTTCTTATAGAAACTGGGGGGAAAAATAAGAGGTTAGCAGGTGTTTTTCCATGCTAATCAGAAGGGTATTAAACTGGCACAAAAGGAGAAGGGGAGCGAAATCCCAGAGCCAAATATTCAGCCAAGAACTGGAGCCAAGAAAGCACAACTCAAAGGGAGAGGCAGGAGGCCCGGATAGGACTCAAGAGTTTTACAGAACAATATATTGGAGATGCCAGTAGGTGGTACTCAAAACCCCACATGTTTCTGTAGAATCTCAGTAATAAATAGGGACAACTAGCAAACCAAACTAGCAAAGACATATATAATGACTTGATTGCTTATTTGTACCCTATGTCTGTCATTAAGTGTTGTATCTTTTTATTCTTGATGAATGCATTTTATTCTCCTTATGTACACTGAGAGCAAATGCATTAAAGACAAATTCCTTGTGTATCCAGGTAGACTTGGCCAATAAAGAATATTCTATTCTAATGTGGTAGGCATTGTTGGATAGTGAGATGGGTAACATATAAACTTAGTAAATAAATAAAATAAATAAATTACTGAAACTTGATGGTACAATGCAATTAGCATACAACACTAAACAGCTACAATTTGTTCCAACAAACTAGAACAGCCCCAATAGAAAGATGGCGTTTTATTGGCTTTAGTCTTTTTTTCCCTTTATGTATTTGTACAGAAATTCAGGAATCAGAGCATGGAAATCCTTTTGACAGTATCGGGGAGAGAGAAACAAAAGGAGAGAAAAATAACATTGATCCCATCGTGGGAATTTATTATAGGGAAGCCTGGGCAGGCAGAAGGTACAGATGAGATTTTTCTGCTCCACATGACCAATATTTCCAAGGGACATGTAATGCCTAATCCTGACATCTGCTGGGAATGCTAACCTCAGGAAAAGCGATTTTGTAATATCCAGAAGGAAAGGAACTGAGAAGAGTCGGACTTGTATACTGGACTTCAAAGAAGTAGAGTTTGGTGAACTTCAAAAGAAGGTAGGTCAGATCCAGTATCTTCAGATACTTATGGAGAAAGTGTCTAGGAAAGATGGGAATGTGTCTACAAAGTGAAATACAGAAGATGCAATTATATTCCCAGAAGGAGATAACTCTAAAGAAGCTAGAATGGATACACGCAGAGCTCTCTAAAATGCAGAACAGAAATTTATATGAAGGGAAAGAGGAGAACATGACCAAAGTAATCTAGGAGCTATCTCAATAAAACTAAAATTCAGAATGAACTCAGGCTTGCAAGATGTTATAAGTAACAACAGCAACCAAACAATTCTTTTGTTATGTTGGAATTAAAGCGAAAGCCGACCAAATATAGCTCTATTACTAGGAGAATCAACGCTGAGAAAGCAGAACATTTTAATGTTTCTTATTCTGCATCTGTTTTCTCTCAGAGGGAAATTGAGCCATAGCCGAACAGGGTTATACCAGTGTGGAAGGAACTGCAGATTAGCATAGACAAAATAAGATATAATTTAGTTAATTTAAATGAATTCAAGTCTTCAGGGCCAGATGGATTACATCCCATGGTACTCAATAAACTAGCAGAGATGATTGCGGAACTCATGGAGAACTGGGTGAGGTCCCAAAACACTGGAGGAGAGCAAATATCATCTCCACATTCAGGAGGAGAAGAACCTAAGATTCTACACATCTGTCAGTCCGATGTCTATGCCAGACAAACACTTCAAACATATTATGAAGCAGTTCGTGAAAAGGTGGCTAGTATGTCTAGGATGTGTTGCAAAGAATCATGACAAATTAACCCTTGGTTTGTTCAGCTTCTTTAAGATTTTTGGCTGTTCCAAATAATCCAACAAAAAAGTAACTTTGTTACAACCACAAGGCTAGAAAACAACAATAAAAAACTTAAAAAGTAAATGATATACACATCAATTGATAACAATCGATACATGATAATGGAATGAAATGTAGAACGTAAAATCTCTTCAGTACAATAATCATACATACATACATACATACATACATACATACATACATACATACCAAATAGAGGTGGGTTTCAGCCGGTCCTGTCCGGTACGCACGTACCGGTTGAAAGAATTTAGCATGCCTTCCCGTATCGGGGATTCCGGGGTCCAGTACAGGAATGGTCCCTCCCCTGGCCTGCCCCCCACCCTGCTCGCCCACCAGCAGAAGCCTTCCAGGAGGTTTTGACTGGTGAGTGCATGGAGGGAGGGTGGAAAATCGCAGAGGGAGGAAATTGCATTGATTCCCCACCCCCTTCATTGGAAATGAGGCAGCTGTCAGTGGAGAGAGCAGCTCGCGCCCGTGGGCTTGTCCAATGAGTCCTCCTCTCCTGTTCCTTCTTCTGCTGTTTTAACAAGCCACATGGGTAATGCTCCCTTGTCTTTCATAGCTGCCTCGTTTCCAATTGGGGGTGGGGGTAAGAAATCGATCTTTTCCGTCCCTCTCCAAGGATCTCTGCCCCAATTGGAAATGAGGGAGCTGTAAAAGACAAGGGAACGCAACGAGCGCGGTGTGTACAAACCGCAAAAGAAAGAAAAGGAGAGGAGTTCCATGAGGGGCTTTTCAAACAGCCGAACTCTCCTCCTGTTCCTTCTTTTGCTGTTTGTACATGCTGCATGGGTCATGCTTCCTTGTCCCGGCTGCCTCGCTGCCTCTGGCTTCCCTCCAAGAGTCTCTGCTCTCCGGGGCTACAGTTGTGCAGGCTGTGCATGCACGCCTATGTTTTCCAAGGCGTGGAGCGACTCTGGAGCCCATCCTTGACCCCCGTGGAAAAGATAGGTGCGTGCACACAGCCTCCACAATTACAGCCCCGGAGAGTGAAGACTTTCACAGGGAAGCCAGAGGCAGCAGGGCAGCTGGGTCCCTCACCCTCAGAGGGAGGAAGGGCCAGTTGGGAGAAGGGCTTTGGTCCTGCTGCCTCTGGTGGATGGAGCTTTACTGTCCCACAGTGAAGATTCCGTCCCTCATCCCGGAGCCTTTGTAACTTGTTCTGACTCACATGGGCTTGTGCAGAGGCTTCACTCTCCGGGCCTGTAATTGTGCGGGGCATTCACATGGCTATCTTTTCCACGGCATGGGGCTGTGGCCGGAAAATGAGGAACACATGGAGGACCAGCATGGCCTCATCCTTCTGAAGAGGACCTGTCCCCAACAAGGGCAGATGCAGTGGCATTGGTCTAGTGGAGCCCCCCAGAGAAAAATGCCACTGCAGGTACTTTTAACCATATATTTTGGTCCTATGACTGCAGAATGCTATAAAAAAACATAAATACAGGCCAGTTGTTGAGTGTTTCAAATGTGATTGGAACACTCAACGTGACCACAGTATGTGTGTGTGTCTATTTCTGTGTGTGTGTGAGAGAGAGAGAGGAGAGAGATACAGAGAGAGAGAGACAGACAGACAGACAGACACACACACACAGAGAAAGAGAAACAAAGGAAGAAAGAAAGAAAAAAGAAAAAGGAAGAGGGAAAGAGAGATGGATGAAAGAAAGAAAGAAAGAAAGAAAGAAAGAAAGAAAGAAAGAAAGAAAGAAAGAAAGAAAGAACTTATGACCACAATTGAGCCCAAAATTTTGGTTGCTAAGCAAGAGCATTGTTAAGTGAGTTTCACCACATTTTCCAAGTTGGCCACTCCCACCTGATCACATGACCACTGAGCCACTCCCACAAAACAGGCCACACCTTAAAAAATTAATACCCATTAGTATTTCTTATACAGTAATTGCTCGGATGCTAAGGCGTTCTACTCCCCCTCCCCACCTGAAAAGAACTCTGTTCCAACTCCCAATTGCCTTATATTAGCATGCTCTATGCTAAGGAGTTGGACATTCTACTCTTCCTCACCACCTGAAAAAAAACTCTGTTCCAACTGCCAATTGCCTCACATTCCGTTACCTCAGTTCAAACTGGCAGACATTCCACTCCTTCACTCAGGAGTGGTCTGTGGCACCTTACAGTACTAAATGTCAGTACCTCAACAAAATGCCTATGCCTTCCACCTATGGAACTGCTGCTGGACTTAAGGCAGTGGGAGTGATATTCCCTTATGTGTTTCAATCACTGACTACTACTAAGCGCACAGAATGAACTGGAGTGAACCAGATTTCTCCTGCATTGCCCAATCACATAATTTTGTCGCAAAGCACGGGTATCCAACTAGTAATAGAATAAAATAAAATAAGAATACCGGTAAGCAAATAAAATAGTATACCAATAAGAGCCATGTTGGTGCAATGGTTAGAATGCACTATTGCAGGCTAATTCTGTTGACTGCCGACTGCCAGCAGTTTGGCAGTTCGATTCCCACTAGCTCAAGGTTGACTTCCATCCTTACAAGGTCAGTAAAATCATTTTGGGGGGCAATATGCTGACCAGTGGTGGGTTTCAAAAAAATTTGGAACCTACTCTGGGGGTGTGGCCTCCTTTGTGGGAGTGGCTTGCCGGCCATGTGACCTGGTGGGAGTGGCTTGCTGGCCATGTGTTTTCTTTCTTTCTTTCTTTCTCTCTCTCTCTCTCTCTCTCTTTCCTTCCTTTTGTCTCTCTGTCCCTTTTTTCTTTCTTCTTTCATCTCTCTCTCACTCTTTTTCTTTCTTTTATTTATTTATTTATTTATTCCTTTCTTTCTCTCTCTCTCTCTGTGTGTCAGTCTGTGTGTGTGTGTGTGTGTGTGTGTGTGTGTGTAGCAGTGGTGGGTTTCAAAAAATTTTGGAACCTCCTCTGTAGGTGTGGCCTGCTTTCCGGGTCCACTGGTGGAACCTCTTCTAACAGGTTCGGTAGATTTGACGAACCGGTTCTACCGAATAGGTGCGAACAGGTAGGAACCCACTTCTGATGCTGACTCTGTAAACCGCTTAGAGAGGGCCGTAAAGCAGTGTGAAGCAGTATATAAGTCTAAGTGCTATCGCTATAAGCAAATAAATCAGAATTATTATTGGCAATATAGATACACAAAACTGGGCAAACTGACAAGATATACTTGGCTTCTTATTAGATTATTGTAAAATTTATGATCTCTGCCTGAAAATGTCTTTTGTGATGGGGTGAATGAGAGTCAACCCACAGCCCATGTGCAGGAAGCAACAAAGGAGAGTATGACTCAAAAAGTCTATTGAGTCATCCCCCCCATGGGCATAGGCACTGCTGCACTGGAGTATTTTTTTAGTGTCCAAAGAAGACCGATGAAGGCAGTGGATCTAGCCAAGCTAAAAGTAAAAGACGTGTGAAATTTTCATATTGTGATAGATGATAAATAAGAGGCTGACGCTAATCCTTTTGAAAAGATCTCCCAAATCATAGAACTAAGACACTAGGCTTAAATTAGATTGAAGGTCCATGTCCCAGATCCATTGCTCGAGACTGCAGCTGGCATTTTCAAAGCCTAGACAGCAAAGGCTTTCCATTGAAAAAAACTCAATAAATGGATTTATCAGTAGCTTTCTTAAGCCACGTTGATTTACAGCAGTCCCTAAAGATCAAAGGAATCAGCCCTATACGGAAGGAAATTAATTTTAACCAGGAGCTGATGAGTTAAAAAAAAGAAACAGGCTTTAGCCTCCACAGAAACCAAAGCCATCTCCAAAACATAAAATGCCAGTCTTAATATATTTCTGGACAGCAAGAATGGCTGTGATATACTTCATGGGAAGAACTTCAAAGATACTGAACTTGGTAAAAGTGCAATCTGAGTATCATAGAGATGCTGAGGGACAGCCTTGATCAAGAACATCATTACAGGATGCAGAATGAGCTTCTTCATCATGAAGATATCTAAAAATAGGAAGCTTCAGTGGCAAACTGATCTCCCACGGGGTAGCAGGAAACATTACAGCTGAAAAAGTGTCTTGAGTTTAAACATTTGTATTGATTCTGTGAAGAATAGGGATGTTCCTCTTCGTGAGGACTTTTGGCTTCTGGATTGGTTTCACTCACAGGCCTCTCAGGCTTTTACGTTATATATTACAGGTAGTCCTCGATTTATAACAATTCATTTAGGCACCATTCAAAGCAGGGATGTGCAGTCAGGGGAGGCAGGGGAGGCAGGGCCTCATCACTGTCATCATGGAAAGAAAAAAATGTAAAAGGAAAAAGGCTGAGCTAGTTGCTGACAGAGTCACAGTGGATGACTCTGCTTAGTGCTAACTGTGTAAAAAAGCCTCTTAAAAAGTGCCCTCTACAGGGGGTGGCAGGAGAACAAGGTGCCTCATTTAGTCTGACTTTATGATCACTCGAGCAGAGCTAAGCAAGGGTTAAAAGCCGAAAAATTCCTGACGTAGATGAGGCACGTCGTCCTCCTGCCTCCTGTAGAGGGCGTTTTTTAGAGGTTTTTAAGAGGCCCTGGGAGCAGCTAGCTCAGTCTGACCTCAGAGCTCTTGCCTTTTTCCTTTTACATTTTTTTTTCTTTTCATGATGGCAGGCAAGAGCAGAGTTGAAATCCTCTCTGAAACAGCTGGAAAAGGTGCGTGTGTGGGGAGGCGGGGAGGAATTCAAAAAGTTTGATTGCATGCAGAGCCACGTTGCCTTTTGAAACACACACACACAGCTGGATAAAAATATATAAGCCCAGCTTCACTGATTACAAGTTTGAAAAGGCACCGTGGCTCCACCTGCAATCAAATGCTCGGATCGGAAGGCAGCAGGGGATTGGGGTGGGGTATGGCAGAGGAGCTGCTTTCAAGCCATTGGAAAATATATCCAATTCAACTTCTGTCTTTGTGTTTGTTTGAGAGTGAGTGAGTGAGAGAGGGATCCAACTTCTCTGTGTGCGTGTGTCTGTTTGAGAGAGGGGAGAGGGAGGGAGAGAGGGAGGAAGGAGGGGGAGGGAGAAGAAAAAGAATGAAGGAAAACTTATTTCGCAAAGGAGAAAAAATGCTGTCGCTTTAAATCGGAACTGAGCATGCCTGGCTGTGGAATTCTGGGAGTTGAAGTCCACAAGTCTAAAAAAATTTGAAACCCCTGTGTCAGTGCCTCACCAGCCATAAATCTCACCGCACATCATTGGTTCAAAGTTACCCTGTTTCCTCAAAAATAAGACTTCCCCGGATAATAAACCCAATCGGGCTTTTGAGCACATCCGTTAAAAAAAACCTCCCCCAAAAAATAAGCGCTCCTCCAAAATATTGCAACATAGCAGCAGCCATGAGATGACCATGCTTGCTGCCTCCTGCACCTCAGAAATAATAAGACCTCCCCAAAATAAGGCCAAGTGCTTATTTCGGGGAAACATGGCACAACGGTACTGAAAAAAGTGACTTATGACCATTTTTCACACTTATGACTGTTGTAGCATCCCTGTGATCATGTGATCAAAATTCAGAGACTTGGCAATTGGAGGTATGATGGTTGTCGTGTCCTGGGGTCATGTGATCCCCCGTTTGTGACCTTTTGACAAGCAAAGGCATTGGGAAAGCTAGATTCATTTAACAATTTGATTAATTTAACAATTACCATGATTCACTGAACACCTGTGGCAAGAAAGTTGTAAAAATGGGGCAAACTCCCTTAACACTTAGCCACAGAAATGTTGGGCTCAATTTGGTCATAAGTGGAGGACTACCTATATCCTCGGCTTTTGAGCATAATTGAGGGCAAAATTTCTGTTTTAAAATGGGACACTTTTGAATTTTGCCCCATTTTATAACCTTTCCTGCCACAGTCGTTTCCGCTCTCACTGCCTGTATTTGCTTGATGTAACAGTTACATATTTTAATAGGTCTTTCAGGAGGTAGTTTTATTATTTTTTATGGTAAAATCGTTAGCTGTTTAGTATTCCACTATTCTCTTAGAATTAAAGCTTCCTAGACATTCATGAATTTGCTTTGTATATGCAAATTGGATAGATATTCCTTTATTTTTGTTCTGCACTTAGTTTTGAAATGTAATTTGTTGTTATATGGTCCCTTTTGAAGAATGCTAAGCAAATGCTAATAATTCAGTTCAATTTAATTCAGGTTGAAGCCCTAAGTCTGTGAATTGTCCAAATATCGGCATATGTGTTCTAAGCAAAGCTGTTTTTTTTTTTTAACAAAAAAAAAGACTAAGTGTTATGAGGTCAAATAAGTCCAATTTGTAGATGTTTTGACAATTTCAATGTTATAGCTCTTACTGCTCTAATAATTATGGGGGAAAAAATTGCCCCTTTATTTCATAATCTCTGTACTTCACTTGTGAAGCATCAGCTGTGCCTAATACGTTGCAATTTTTTTTCAGTTCCTTTTCAGCTAGTGTTATTTGACATTGCCACTTCTATAAATAAAAGTTCCTTTTATTCAACTGTTGAAATGTCTAGCATATTTGTGTTTCACATGTTGGTACAAGTTTCTAAATATCCTAAAATGTTTCCAAACACTCTTGAACATTATGACCCTTCTAATATTTTGGGTCATCAAATCCATAATTTTTGCATAAATTCCAATCCCACCCCCCCCGTCTTTTTTGTAATCTGCATTCACAATTTGTTGCAGCTATTGATCAATCAGTCAACCATCTTGTTTGTCTCTTTGCATAGTCTACATCTGTCTGTCTGTCTCTCTGCCTATACCATCCAACTATCTATCATCTATCTGTCTGTCTAGCTATCTATCATCTATATCAGTGTTTTTCAACCACTGTGCCGCGGCACACTAGTGTGCCGTGACATAGTGTAAGGTGTGCCGTGGGAAAAACACCTTATATATAGTCAATATAGGCACAGAGTTAAATTTTTTTAACATTTTCTAATGGTGGTGTGCCTCGTGATTTTTTTCATGAAAAAAAGTGTGCCTTTGCACAAAAAAGGTTGAAAAACACTGATCTATATTGTCTGTCTGTGTGTCTGTCTGTGTGTCTGTCTTTGTGCTGCTAATGTTGCACATTTATCCTCTCCAAGCTCCATTTTGAAGTTTGTTTTCAATGAACTCATTTATCTGGGGATTGTATGTGTTCCATTTGTTTTTATGCTGCAAATATTAATCCTTCTGTTTTCTTCTTGATGAATTCAATCTGGAACTGTTCCAAATTTTGTTACTGTTGACCTTGTCTTCAATTTCTTTCAGGTATTGGCCATGCAGAGGTCTATCTTTCCAGTTGTTCATTTCCCCTGTAATTCTTCAGTGTTATACACCACTGTTGATTCTGTCACATTCTGAATGTTTTCATTACAAGCAATTACTCACATTCACTCTTTGTTTACTCCTGTGTAATCATTTGCACCTCGGATGTCATCCTCCACTTTCTGTTCTGCTTGCAATGGACCATGACCTCTAATTTTCCTTGGTAAATACAATCAATTTATGTTATTATTATGGGCATAGTATAGGAGATATTGTCATACATTTTGAGGTTTTATTGCCTAAATTATCTAACTTAGTTGCGGCCCTAACTGGATCGAGAGGCACTTCAAATGATCACTCACACCCTTGTCACCTCAAGACTTGACTACTGTAATGTGCTCTACATGGGGCTGCCCCTGAAAAGTGTTCGGAGACTACAATTGGTCCAGAATGCAGCCGCGCGAGCGATATTGGGTGTACCAAGATACACCCATGTTACACCTATCCTCCGCGAGCTGCACTGGCTCCCTATCGGTCTCCGAACGTGCTTCAAGGTGCTGGTTATTACCTTTAAAGCCCTACATGGCCTAGGACCCGGATATCTGCGAGACCGTCTTCTGCCACATACCTCCCAACGGCCGATAAGATCACACAGGGTGGGCCTTCTCCGGGTGCCGTCGACCGGCAATGTCGTCTGGCGGCTCCCCGGGGGAGGGCCTTCTCTGTAGCCGCTCCGAACCTATGGAACGATCCAGCCCCAGAGATCCGGACCAGTCCCACTCTTTCGGCTTTCTGAATGGCCACAAAAACCTGGCTATTCCGGCAGGCCTGGGGCTGTTGATCTCATGAATGAGGTCCAGCGCCACCTAGATTGAGTGTATGATGTGTTGCTTTTTAATCTGTTTTTCTCTTTCCTTATTTTTAACTTTTTATCTTTTTAGTCCTGTATTTTGTAAGCCGCCCGGAGTCCTTCGGGATTGGGCGGCATATAAATTCATTAAATTTACAATTTACATATATTTTGAGGTGTTATGGCCTAAACTATCTAACTTACATCCAGTCAACAATAGCTGCTGTCTTGTTCTCTCACACCATCTCAAAATTTGAATTCCCCACCCCCACCCTGACTCTTCAGAACCAATCAAAAAGCATAGTATGTAACGGCCAGAGGTGGCATTCTACCGGATCAGACTGGTTCACCCAAACCGGTAGCAGAAATCACAGGTGGGCTTGTGCCCACCCACTCTGGCTCTATTTCAGCCCATTTAAGGATTTTTTTTTTTTAGCAAAGTGCATGCGCAGAAGGCTGGGCACATGCACGACAGGGCACCTGTGAGCAAAGCAAACACATTTGTGCACCCACACACAGAGACATTTGCAAACTGTAAGTGAAAACCACGTCTGATAACAGGGCTGTGCAAAGTGCGTCAATGAAGTAAAACACATGGCCTCTCATCAAGCGGAAAGGAAGCTGCTTTACACCAGTGGTGCGTTGCCCATTTTTTTTTACAACCGGTTCAGGCATGCTCGCATGCGCAGAAGAGTTTGGGCAGGTGGGCGGAGCGTCCCGCCACCGCTACTACTGGTTCACCTGATCCGGGCCGAACCGGGAGCAACCGACCTCTGCTTCCTACATCTTGGATTTCTAGCATACGAAACACAGAGACATAATTGTCTCCATATTTTCCCAGTGGAAATGCAATAATCACTGAAGGGCTAACAAATTTCTCCTTTATTATGACATCATATTCACCTGCCTGACAAAATTATATGATCATGGCTTGAAGGCCTGTTGAATATCTACATATACCCCTTCCTACCAGTGACTTCTCTGGATCTGTTCTCTAAATTTCCAGGAATTTGGAAACTCGAGGAGGGGGGAATCTCCATTTCTTAATGCTATAGATACCAGTAGTCTTTCCTTCTATGCATTTCTGGTCTTCTAGTTAATTCTGCTAGATATCATACATCAGCTTGCCTTGCTGCAGACTATGGAAGAATATGTTCCCAGATTTTAGTTCCTGCAGGGCTTAATCCACATTTCATTATTGCTTTAGTTTCTCTTTGTTTATTTCTTTATGTGAATTTTAATACGTAGAATTTATATATTAATTTCCTAAGAGATTTAAATCAAATTTCCTAAGAGATTTAAATCATTTCATTGTTCACATAGTCAAAGAATGTCTCTTTTTTGAGCTTTTTAGACCAGTGGAACTTTGGCACCAGCAACGGCAAATTGTGCCAAATTGCTATTGCCTTTGTGAATATAGATGCTGATATAATTTGTATAGGTGAACCATTATCTGACGGTTGAAGCTCTCGGAAATTGACGGATCGCAATAGAGAATAGCAGGAAATGAGTGCAGAAATTTAAGACTTGCACAATCAATGTGCAACACACAAAAACATCTATTTGGAGAGAGAAAAACCTCCCTTAAATAGTACATACCTAGTGATCTTCGCAAAGAAATAGCCTGCTAATCCCTCCGCTTCCCACAACAGCGGAGTTACTATTCATTGGTGAATAACAGATATAGTATTTACTGCCGCACCATATTAACATTTTCTATTGTGTCAGAACCTCCCATAGAGTTAAGCCTGAGATGCAACATTACAATAGCCATACAATGGCTGTGTCTTTTCAGACACTCTTAACAGCATAAAATATCAAGAGAACCTATGAATTATATAGTAGTAAGCATGTGCCAGAGTGAATCACAACATATTCAACCTACCAGCATTATCATGGAATATTGTTCCAGCGTCATAAACCTATCCAAAGTGGTGTCTGATTTGGTTTAAAGCTGTCTGGATAATAAGGTGCTTTTGGAATACAAATGCAGCTTCAGTTGGATACAAATGCTAACCATTGCTAGAGTAGGAACAAACAGGCTTTGGGCATGATGAAAGAAATGTCCTTCTGGGTTTGGCTCCAAGTGGGGAAAAAGACACTGGAGACATGGAGGCTGCTTGGAAAGATGGTTTATTGGTGGACAGGGCCACATGGCTTGAGCCCTGAACAGAAAAGGTGATCACATGCTTCAATGTTGGTGGAGAAGAAGAGAAGGGCTGAGGGAGGGGCTTGCTAGGCTTTTTATAACCTGTTCAGTCCCACCTCTCTGTTTCCTGTTCCTGTGTAAGAAATGTATTCTGATTGGTTGTCAGACTCCCATGGGGCCATGCAGGGGCAACTCTCTCGGCTGTGTTTTGAATCCAAACATGTTTGAGTTCTCAGATGCCATGTGGCGAGTTGGGTAAAGTTCCTTAATCCCATCCCCCTGTAGCTGAAGTGGAGAAGCCTTTATTATGTAAAGTGGACTAGCTTGGCCTTCTTAATGGCCCATTGACAAAGTGGAGATGGGCAGGAAGCTACAGGCAGCTATTCCGTCTTTTAAAACATGTTTCTTTCTTTTCACATCCAGAGAAATATTCTGCCTTTTCAATATTTCCTAGGATATTTCATTTTTCTGGGAAAGGGCTGGGTGATAACTTCCTACAGGCACAGGGAGAAAACCTGATTAACTGCTATTTTACCAGACATTTTTCCCACTATTCTATTGCAAACCAATACATGGAGTGAAACAAAGCTGTGCTTTTGAACTTCGTGCATCATGTATATATTAGAGGAAAATACACAGGCAAAAAGCAAATAGTCTGCAAATAATATGCAAAATGCATTTTCTAAGTGAAATTTATTTTTTATTTATTAGATTTGTAATTTTATAAATAACCCAAGGTAGCAAATATATATTTTCCCCAACAACAACCCTATGAGATGGGTTGGGCTAAGAGGGAGTGACTGGCTCAAAATCGCCCAGCCAGTTTTTCATGGCTAAGGTGGGACTAGAATTCACAGTCTCCTCGTTTCTAGCTTAGTGTCTTAGCTACTAGACCAAGTTGGATCTCTTAAAAATTGCTTAGGAATGTCCTTAGTAGGCGAAAATTCTATATACATACATGTTTTGACCTCCCTCGTTCCACACCAAAGCACACTACGAGCCAGAGATAAATTACAGCATTTAATTAACAGACAGACAGGTCCTTGGCAGCAAACTGGCACAGACAAGCTTGGACAGCAATAAACACAGATAAGGCTTGGCAGCAATCCAGCCTGCCAAGCTCATACAAAGTTCTCCAACATTTGATTCTGTGTTGACTTCTGCAAAGAGGAGCGTGTGCACAAGTAGCCTTTTTATAGTCTAGAGAGGAGCCTAATGTCCACCAGCTGAGTACAATTACCTCCTGTAACTGCGCAACTGTTCCTGACGCCTAGTAGCTCTTCATTGCCGGGCATCCAGGAACAACTCACTGTTGGCATCCGGATCACTCTCCCTTGTCTCCTCCGCACTGGTCCAAGGCTTAGGCGCCTCCTGGTGGCCAACCAGCCTCTCTGCGCCCTGCTCGGAGTTGGAACCCTGTCCAAGGTCCTCCACATCCTCCAGAGCTGACTCAGAAGGCCCCTCGCTGTCGGAATCTGGTGGCAGCTCCAACGGCACCTGCTGGGCCACAACACATACAGTACATGCATACATATGTGTGTATCACACATACACACAAAACAGTTTATAGGTATGTTCATATCAGCTCACTTCCTATCGCAATCATTTATACTGGATATTGTATGACTAATGTCCTATGCAGTTATGTAGGGTAATCACTAGATGGCAATGGACTTAATTGTATTGGATCAGATTTCCTTTTGTATTGAGGAAAAAAAGGAGGCCCTTGTAGAATTTCCTAACTGTCATGGATTCTAAAATTCCAGGTCAATTGTTCCTCAGGCTTTCTGTTATTTTAAAGGCCTTTTAGAAAATGCAATTGTTATTAAATTCTCCATTACAGGGCACAAGAGCTAGAACTCTCTGTTGTGCTTGTTATGACAAAGCTATGAAATAATACATTAATCCCTGTTCACCTTTATGGGCAGGCGCTCCGCCTTTGTGCAAAGCCTTAAAAGACAGGTGCTAGGACATTTAAAGAGTCTGTATCAGTGGTGGGATTCAGCCAGTTCGCACCTATTCGGGAGAACCGGTTGGTAACTTTCTAAGTAGTTCAGAGAACCGATTGTTGGAAGAAATCTCCTTTTGTTTTTTTCCGCTTCACAGGACTAATCCTGTAAGGAAGGCAGGAAGGAAACATTCTGGTGTTGTTTCTAGCCTAATCTTTATTGCCCTGCTTACAGAAACTGCCTCTCCGGTTAACCCTTATTACATAGTAACAGCTAAGATGAAGCGCCCATCAATGTGAGTGATGTTGAGTTGGCCATGCCCACCCAGTCACATGACCTCTAAGCCCCGCCTACCCCACCTGGTCATTAGGACAGAGAACCGGTTGTTAAATTATTTGAATCCCACCACTGGTCTGTATGCATCTTTTACTGGACTACATTTGGCCACCAAAAGTGGTCTGGACCAAGCCAGGGGTGTGGGGGGAAGAACCACTCCTGTCATTAAAAAATTTACAATTTGTGAACAATTTCTGGAGAACTCTTGAGAGTCACATTCAATGTTTTCAGGTGCCAGACGCGGCCCTAAGGGATCAGGTTGTATATGCACAATAAGCATTCCATAAGAGGGAAATTTTGACACAACCATTTCTCTAAATTTCCCTAAAAATCATTAGAATGGCAAACATATGGTCCAAACTATTTTGTGGTGAGCAGAAATGATTAATATAGATTGGCTAATAGTTGACTGTCATGAATCATGACTTACATGTATATTGGTATTCTCTCTCTCTCTCTCTCTCTCTCTCTCTCTCTCTCCATTCTTTTATAATTTTCTCTATTCTTTTTCTTGTTGGAAATTTCAAAACAAAATTATTTTGATTGGTTGCAGTGCCAGCCACATGTTTAGACTGGATTTGGCATTTTTATCAATCTATTGAGCTGGAACAGCGTTCTGTGCGCCTTTAGTCATGCCGGCCACATTACCACTGACACGTCTTCAGGCAGCGCTGGCTCTTCAGCTTTGAAATGGAGATGAGCACTGCCCCTAGAGTCAGGAATGACTAGCACATATGTGCGATGTACCTTTACTGCATTCAAACCACTGTTCCACCATGGCTCATTGGTAGTTGTATTTGGTACTATCTTTGCTACCTTTTGCCATAGTTGTTCCATTTCTATTTACAAACATTTGCATTTTCTGATTTTTATTATTATTATTATTATTATTATTATTATTATTATTATTATTATTATTATTATTATTATTATACAATTGTATCACAGTGGCCAGTTGTTTCACCGGATTTGGCATTGGTTACTAGTCGGGCCCCACCCAGGGGCCTAGGACGTCGTAACGTATTTTCTTAATATGCGTGCAGATCCAAGCAGTGCGGCTTTTTGCATTTGACTGATGGTGATTTTGTCAATTTTTAACTGTTTTAAATGTAATTCCAGTGCTTTTGGAATAGCACCCAGTGTGCCAATTACCACTGGAATTACCACTGCTGGTTTGTGCCATAATCGTTGAATTTCGATTTTTAAGTCCTGGTATTTTGCGATTTTTTCATATTCCTTCTCGGCGACCCTGCTATCACCTGGTATTGCGATGTCTATGATTGTGACCTTATTTTTCTCAACCAGTGTGATGTCTGGTGTATTATGCGCCAGTATTTTGTCCGTTTGTATACGGAAGTCCCACAAGATCTTGACCATCTGATTTTTGGTGACTTTTTCAGGCTGATGTTCCCACCAGTTTGTTGCTGTTTTAATATTATAATTTTTGCACAAATTCCAATGGATCATTTGTGCTACTGAATTGTGCCGCAATTTATAATCAGTCTGCGTGATTTTTTTACAGCAGCTGAGTATGTGATCAACAGTTTCGTCAGCTTCTTTGCAAAGTCTGCATCTGGCATCATCAGAGGATTTTTCGATTTTGGCCTTAATGGCATTTGTGTGGATAGCTTGTTCTTGCGCAGCCAGGATTAGTGACTCTGTTTCTTTCTTTAATGTACCTGTTTTTAACCATAACCAAGTTTGTTCCCTGTCCACTTTATCTTTTATTTTTTCCAGAAATTGACCATGCAGTGCTTTGTTCTGCCAACTCTCCATTCTTGATTTTATCACATCTTTTCTGTATTCTTGTTTTGTCTGTTGGGCCTTCAGTAGATTTTTGTTCTTTACTTCGATTAATAGATGTTCTTGAGTGTCTTTTAAATAATCAGCCAGTGCATGTTTTTCTTCTTCAACTGTTTGCTTCACTTGTAATAATCCTCTGCCACCTGATTTTCGTGGCAGGTATAGTCTATCAGTATCACCACGTGGATGTAAACTGTAGTGCATTGTCATTAGTTTCCTGGTTTTTCGGTCCAAAAGGTCCAAATCAGCTTGTGTCCAGTTAACTATGCCAGCTGTGTATCTTATAACTGGTATTGCCCAGGTATTTATGGCCTTGATTGTATTTCCACCATTCAATTTAGATTTCAAAATTTTCCTAACTCTGTTGGTGTGCTCTCGTCTGACAATAGTTTTTACTTCTCCATGCTTGATGTTATCCAACTGCAGAATGCCTAAGTATTTGTAGGCTTCATTTTCTTTGCATTTAATTAGTTGGCCATTGGGCATTTCAATTCCCTCAGATGCAGTGATTTTGCCCCTTTTTATGGATACAGTGGCGCATTTTTCCATGCCAAACTGCATTGAAATATCGGTGCTGAATACTCGGACTGTATTTGTCAATGATTGGATTTCTATTTCTGACTTTCCATAGAGTTTCAAATCATCCATATATAGTAAATGCGAATTTTTTTCAGCTTTTTTGGCTGTTTGGTAGCCTAATTTCATTTTTTTTAAGATTACTGATAGTGGGATCATTGCGATGATGAAGAGAAGAGGTGAAAGTGAATCACCCTGGAAAATTCCTCGCTTGATATTAACCATTCCGTAGCTCTCATTCCCTACTGCCAACTCAGTTCTCCATTGTTTCATTGCCTTTTCAGTAAAGGATGTAATATTTTTGCTAATGCCAGTTGTTTCTAAGCATTTTATGATCCAACTATGTGGCAGTGAGTCAAATGCCTTTTTGTAATCAATCCAGACCATATTCAAGTTCGTTTTTCTATTCTTACAATTTTCTAATTTCATTTTATCAATTAGAAGCTGATCTTTTGTGCCCCTGCTCCTTCTTTTGTTGCCTTTTTGCTCTACTGGCAAGATGTTGTTTGTTTCCAAATAATCCATCATGTTATCTGCAATAATGCCTGTGAGTAATTTGAAGGTTGTTGGCAAGCATGTTATTGGTCTATAGTTTTCAGGTGTTGTTCCTTTAGTTGGATCTTTCTGAATCAAGTATGTTTTTCCAGTTGTCAACCATTCATCAATTTGGCCCTTTTGTAAAATTTCATTCAGTTGCCTGGCCAATATTGCATGTAAACTGGTCAGATATTTGAGCCAGAAACCATTATTATTATTATTATTATGCATTTCTTGCAGTGGTGGGATTCAGCCAGTTCGCACCTATTCGGGAGAACCAGTTGGTAACTTTCTAAGCAATTCCGAGAACCAGTTGTTGGAAGAAATCTTTTGTTTTCTCCCACTTTACAGGGCTAATCCTGTAAGGAAGGCAGGAAGGAAACATTCTGGTGTTGTTTCTAGCCTAATCTTTATTGCCCTGCTTACAGAAACTGCCTCTCCAGTTAACCCTTATTACCATTGTAACAACTAAGGCGAAGTGTCCATCGACCTGAGTGACATTGACTTGGCCATGCCCACATGATCACATGACCACCGAGCCCCGCCTACCCAGCTGGTCATTAGGGCAGAGAACTGGTTGGTAAATTATTTTGAATCCCACCACTGATTTCTTGGATGTCTTTCTGCTATGGCTAACAGGCAGGCAGAGATTATCTCATTTGAAGGAGGTAATTGTCTATCAGTGTTGCTGTAAGATCAGATGCTGGTTCTTTGCATCCTTGATGGAGCAGCAGTTGCAACTTTCCGGGTATTTCAATGACAGCACTGAAGTGCAGTTAACAGCAGGACATTTTTGGCAATGTGCCACAGTGGCAGAAAAAAAAAGAGAGAAATGTGCCTGGATCGCAATGCCACACTCTCTTGTCCATGGCCACTGATAAGTTGTCTCTGGTTTGTGACCTCTGATGCTACAATTCTGCAGCTAGTTAGGCAGGCTAATAATCTATTTAAAGGACAACAGTTTCTTATTAAATGTTATATCTGGATAATGGCACACCAACAGCATTCATATTTTATCGTTGCAATGGACCTGTTGTCACTATGAATGCTTAAGTGGAAGGTGCTACAAAATCATGAAATATTATTTATAATTAATATATCACATCCCCTATTATATTATTTTTAATTACTGCAGACAGATTGGTTACAGCCTAGTGGGCATGCAAATGAAGAGCAGCTTGAGGGTCAGAGAATGTAAATCTGTCATGGTTAGCTGAGAAGTGGCAAGATTATTAACAGGACCGGTAGGCTTTCCCAAGAGGGAATCTCTTCCAAGAATCCATTTCTATACAAGATCATCCTGCTTGGTGATATTTTTGAGGCGTATGTGTCTCTTCTGTATTCCTAAGGTGAAATCGTATATTTTTTTTCCAAGAAGAATCTCTGCTGGAAACTAAGAAAAAAAATGTGTACATGATTCTGTAGGAATAAAAATTCCACCATGGCTTTGATCTGGAAAGCTGAGTGAATCTAAATTGTCCCCCCTTTTTTTTCTAGCACTACATTTGCTTTTAAGATACGTCTTTCCTGGCAAAATGTATGTATTTCATTATGTCCCAACTTTTAATTTACTATCAGTAACACTACTGAATGATTGAATCAGAGGTGGGTTCCTACCAGTTCGCACCTATTCGGTAGAACCGGTTCGTCAAATCTACCGAACTGGTTAGAAGAGGTTCCACCAGTGGACCCGGAAAGCAGGCCACACCTACAGAAGAGGTTCCAAAGTTTTTTGAAACCCACCACTGGTCCTTGGATATGATTATTCTACACTATCATGCTCCTATTTATAAAACTCAGTGCCTCTGTGAAAGGTAAGGATGCGTTTGTGGTGCAATCAGAACATTGCGTGTGTTGAAGTTGTTGTAACGCAAACCAAAGATGCCTTTTAAAAAAAAGTGTTTACATCCTATTCTTATGCATGCCAGTGCTGTGTGTGAGGTAATTTAAGGTGGTTCTGACAAGTGTCGTTGGCATCTTCATATCCGGTCACACGGGCGGCAAGCCACTCCCATCCGGTCACATGGGTGGCAAGCCACTCCCATCCAGTCACATGGGTGGCAAGCCACTCCCACAAAGGAGGCCACACCCACAGAGTAGGTTCGAACAATTTTTGAAACCCACCACTGGATTGAATGATTGTATTGCCTTCAGGTTGGTGCTACCTCTTAGCAATCACATAGACATATTTTCTCCATGACTGTTTGTCCATTACCTGGTCCTTCTGGTCTTCCGTTGTAAATGTGTTTTTATTTTCCATTTTCATTTTCGTACAGTCACATATATACTGTGCATAACCAGGGCCATATAACATTAAACAATAAACACAGCCATTCCTCTTATCAGCAGTACCCCCCAAAATAAAAACCCAATGTAGCTCTTCGACCCTCCATGCACCCTTTCTTTCGCCCCCCTCCAACTTTCCCTCTTCCCTCCATCATTCCCCTCTACCCTACTTCCCCTCCCTCTCTACCACTTCTCTCTCCCGATACACTCCCTCCCTTCCTTCTCCCCCTCCCTCCAGTCCTCTCTCCCACCCTCTCTACCCCTCTTTCTTCTATCCGTCCTTCTGGTCTTCCAAAGGTGCACCCACCGTCACTGTAACTGAGACCACCCATGATGCTTGGTGTCCGCTTCTTCTCCTTCCTTCCACCTTCTCAACCTTGGTGCCTTCTCCAGAGATCTAGGTCTTTGCATAATGTAGTTGAAATATGATAATTTGAACTTGATCAGGAATGGAAACGCTAAATTTGTTCAATGATCCATTTATTTGTTTTCCTGGCCATCCATATTGTCAGGAGTCTTCTCCAACACCCTAGTTCAAAGTTGCCAATACTCTTCCTATCCTGTTTCTTCATACTCCAACTTTTGCTTCTGTTGAGTAATAATTTTAGTTGCACTATTCTAATTTCCATACAAATAGATACATCACAACATCTAAATATCTTTTCCATGGTCTTCGTGGCTGCTCCATGAAATGCTAGTCTGTGACATATTGTGCTGATTCCTTTATTGTTGATGCTTGAGTCTAATAGCTCTGTCCCACTCTAGTTAAGGCTGGGTGTTGTGTCTGTTGTTATTATATTTCATCTTAGTCCAGGTTATTAATGAGTCATCCTCCAATGTTAAAACCGTGTTCATCTTCTTCCAATCCATATATAATTCCAATCTATATATAAATTCATCATATAGCTTAATAGAATGGAATGGAATGGAATGGAATGGAATGGAATGGAATGGAATGGAATAGAATAGAATAGAATAGAATAGAATTCTTTATTGGCCAAGTGTGATTGGATACACAAGGAAATTGTCTTTGGTGAATAGGCTTTCAGTGTACATAAAAGAAAAGATACATTCATCACAAATCATAAAGTACAACACTTAATGATAGGCATAGGGTACAAATAAGCAATCAAATCATACTAGGAAATAATCAATATAAATCGTAAGGATACAAGCAAAAAAGTTACAGTCATACAGTCATAAGTGGGAGGAGATGGGTGATGGGAACAATGAGAAGATTAATAGTAATAGTAATGCAGACTTAGTAAATAGTTTGACAGTGTTGAGGGAATTTTTTTGTTTAGCAGAGTGACGGCATTGAGAAAAAAAACTGTTCTTGTGTCTAATGGTTCTGGTGTGCAGTGTTCTATATAAATGAATAAATAAGTAAGTATACATTCTAGTTTTACTCCTTTAGTTCAATTTAATGAATTGTGACTTTATCTACTGAACTTCTCCCATCACATGGACTGTAAAATTACTGTATTTGTGTGATCCCCGATTGGTTGGGATTATCCAGAGATAAGGGTTGGGATTATAAAGAGATAAGTCCAAGTTCCTAATTACATGGGGCAGCCCTTGAAGAGCATTCAGAGACTTCAGCTTGTCCAGAATGCAGCCGCGCGAGCGATTGTGGGTGCACCTCGGTTCACCCACGTAACACCTATCCTCCGCGAGCTGCACTGGCTGCCTATTGGTCTTCGGATACGCTTCAAGGCGCTAGTCGTCACTTATAAAGCCCTTCATGGTATTGGACCTGGGTACTTGAGAGACCGCCTGCTGCCGATCACCTCCAATAGACCGATTAGATCCCACAGATTAGGCCTCCTCCGAATTCCATCCACTGGCCAATGCCGTCTGGCAACCACCCGGAGGAGGGCCTTCTCTATGGCTGCTCCGGCCCTTTGGAACGAGCTCCCCGTGGAGATTCGAACCCTCACCACTCTCCAGGCCTTCCGCAAAGCCCTTAAAACCTGGCTGTTCTGACAGGCCTGGGGCTAATGAGTCTTGTCCCCCCCTCGAATGGTATGGTTGTTGTGTGCTTTTAAACTATGGTATTGTTTTGTCTGTCTTTTTATTCCTTATTTGTACCCTTCCCTCTTGACTTGGGTTGTGAGCCGCCCTGAGTCCCCTTCGGGGAAAAGGGCGGCATAGAAATATAATAAATTCAATTCAATTCAATTAGATAAAAAATCAGGGTGGGGAAACCCCATACATATTGAGCATAAGGTTCTAGCAGAGAAGTGAAAAAGAACTGGGAATATTCACATAACTCAAACAATAGATCTTGGTTTAGAGTTCAATTTTGAATCTAACTCTATAATTGAGAGAGAGGATTATCTTGCCAAAATCACTGGATTTTCATGGAAAATAAAAACAAGTAAATATAGCAGGTTTTATTTACTTTTGCTGTATAAACTCTGAATTTCTTAATACAAAGGCAGTGAAGCTTATGGATTCAGTCAGTTTAATTCATGTTCAGTCAACCGCCAAAAAGAAACATTACAGAATGCTGAGAAAAGACCCCACGGGATACTTTTCTGGTGCAAATAGCACATTTGCAGGAGAAATGTTGTGCAAATTGCATATGTGATTATTACAAATGGTGATCCATACCTGATTTCAGAAGGGTTTCCTGTATTAGTGGGAGCAGGAAATTCGTCACACCTGTCAGGCTTGATCATGAATCAATATGAAGCCTACTGAAATGACTGTCTTGTAAACAAATGTGAATGATACGCACCAGGGAAGTAAGTAAGTTTCCCCTCAACCACTTATTTTATCTGTAGAATTGGAGGATCATCGCACATTTGTGGAAGGCACAGGGAGGTATAAAAAAGAGGAGAGCAAGTGAAGATTTTATTAGGCAATCTTCGCTCTTTGCAATATTGGTGAATATGTGTAGCTCGTAGAATGGGGAAGGTTCATTTTCCAAGCTTGCGGATTGCTTTCTGCACGTTTCATTACAAGGCTAGGTAACATCTTCAGTGGAGTTTAGGGGATGTCAGTTTCAATGTTGCTTTGTTTATAAGGGCTTCAGGTGTGGGTGTGTCAAGGGAGGGTCTTGTGATGGGTCAGCTGTGAGTCATCAGTGATGATTCAGTTCATCTTCTTCCAGCTTTTACCTGGCATTTACGTTACATTTACATTTACTGCATATCAGATATTAATACAATTGAATCAGTTTCAAAAATTTTTAGAACCTCTTCTGTGGGTGTGGCCTGATTTGTGGGAGTGGCTTTCTGGCCATGTGACTGAGTGGGAGTGGCTTGCCAGCCATGTGACTGGGCGGGTGTGGCCGTAAAATGTGGTGAAACTCACTTAACAACGCTCTTGCTTAGCAACCAAAATGTTGGCTCAGAAACTCTGGCATTTGAAGCATGCAAGTCTTAAAGCTGTCAAGTGACAAGACCCTTGCTCCCCTAACCCTTTAGAAAAAAAACCCCAGGGGTGTTCAAACTTCACAGCTTTAAGACTTGTGGACTTCAATTCCCAGAATTCCTCCTCTCGCTCTTCATCTTGATGATGTGAAGATGGGCGGGGGGAGGGAGCTGGAACCAGTTCTAAACGGCACTGTAGATTTGTGGAACCTCTTCTATAGAAGAGGTTAGAACTGGCAGGAACCCACCCCTGAATTGAGTGAGTCCACTTCACAAGAAGATTTCTCCACTCCTCTGCTCGCAACAAAATATCTTATGCCACCAGACTTGAAATGTTGGGATTAGACAACTGAGAACTACACCACCTTTGGTCTGACCTAAGCGTAGTACATAAAATTATCAGCTACAATGTCCTACCAATGTCCTACTTCAGCTTCAACCACAACAATACACGAACACACAATAGTTACAAACTTAAGGTAAACGGCTCCAATTGCAGAAAATACGACTTCAGCAAGAGTGGTCAATGCCTGGAATGCACTATCTGACTCTGTGGTTTCTTTCCCAACCCCCCAAAACTTTAACCTTAGACTATCTACTGTCAACCTCACCCACATTCCGAAGAAGTCTGAAAGGGGCATGCATAAGCGTACCAACGTGTCTACCATCCCTATCCTAATGTTCCCTTTTATTCGTATTGATTTCATATATTCAAAATCATGTTTATATGTATACCTGTTGTCTAATACGTGCTTGACGAAATAAATAAAATAAAGTAAAAAAATTACCTTTTGGGGCGGGGGGGGGGGAAATGTCAGAGGAACTTGATTGACTGGTGGGAACAGGAAAGAGGGAGCTTGAAGAGAATAACAACAACAACAAAAACACAACCCACCAGAAAGTTCAAAGAGAGAACTTGCTCAGAGAGACAGTGACAATAAAAGTGCCTGCATTCCAAGAGAGATGGATGACCTGTGTACAAGGTATCCTAAGTACAACAGATTAGCAAGATGAGAAATCTGCACAGGGGCATTCCCAAGGACAGAGGATTAAATATTTCTTCCCTGAAAACATATATCTATTTCAATACTTAATCTCTGCACTCTGGAATTTGGATCCTCCTCTTATCCCTGTAGCCCAGTGGTGGGATTCAGCCAGTTCGCACCTATCCGGGAGAACCGGTTGTTAACTTTCTAAGCAGTTCGGAGAACCAGTTGTTGGAAGAAATCTCCTTTTGTTTTTTTCCCCACTTTACAGGGCTAATCCTGTAAGGAAGGCAGGAAGGAAACATTCTGGTGTTGTTTCTAGCTTAATCTTTATTGCTCTGCTTACAGAAACCGCCTCTCCAGTTAATCCTTATTACATTGTAATAGCTAAGATGAAGAGCCCATCGACGTGAGTGACGTTGAGTTGGCCACACCCACATGGTCACATGACTACTGAACCACGCCTACCTATCTGGTCATTAGGGCAGAGAACCGGTTGTTAAATTATTTGAATCCCACCACTGCTGTAGCCTATCGAGTGAGCTTTCTCAAGTGAGCTTTCTTTCCCCATCCTCAAATTCCAAAATAAATAAATGCCTAAAACTGTAGCATATATGTACAGGTAATAGTATATAGTTTAATAATAGTAGTAGAATATAATATAGATAGCACTGTATGGGATAAATAGTAATTGAATCAAGTACAGTATAAGACAATAGACATAGATATACTGTATGTTTTGTATCTTGGTGGGTTTTTTTTGAAATAAAACATCTCCCCAATCCTTATAAGAAGATATAAAATCCCAGTCCTTTTATGGATCTTTTGAGTGGAGTCATTCAAATTGGGAATAGTTTAAAAAGAACCCGTGACACTTTGTTTGCGGATTATTTTGTTTTCTCCAACACTTTGGTTTTGGAAGTCAGTCTCCTGTGTATTCAATTGTGTGTGACCAGAATTGACTGATAGGAGCTCAAAAATATCTTAGTACATGACCTCCATTCTGGGCAGCCACTTGTATATTCAAATGAAATCTGATTTGGGCTTAAACATTTATCCCAGAGCAAAGTAAATATGTTTCCATTCATGCATTTGGACAGAAAATTGAGATCACTGTAATGAAACCAAGAAATACCTATATTCTGAGGAGAAGTCTCTGTGCATCGGTAAGCTTCATTTAAATGGTCCCAAAATTCTGACAAAAATCAATACATCATTTAATCTTACAAAATGAATGTTTAAAGCAACGGAAAGGGTAATAAAGTCCCTATATTCCTCAGAAAACATGTTGAACATCAGCAAAATATTGGAATAGCACTGTTATAAGACTGTTCAGCATAGGATCACAACATGCCTCACAACTACCGAACCTCAGAAGGGGTCATGGCTAATAATTTCTTAGGCATTTCTTGAAAGAAAATGGTTTTCCAGTCTGGTGTTCCAGGCAGTGTTGACTAGCTACCAATAGGGACAATGGAAATGGATGGTATTTTTGCAAAAGCTGATTTGTTCACAGATATTTTTAAAAAGTACGAAACAGGAACAAACAATATTTGCAGTCTTAAAAGGTTGAGGAACTCCTATTGCAGATCAGCATAATAAAAATGGCACCATCCAATCCCACTGATTGCTATTTTCAGTCTTTATTTCTGAACTGTGATGCATTTTCTGTCTCCAAAATGGATGTTGATTTCTCAATGTAGATACAGAGAGACCCACCATTTAGAAGTCCGGACGAAGGACGAGGCAGAAGGCAATCTGAGGTAACTAACAGCTCTTTATTCCAGAAACAGCACAGTTAACTATGTACATAGGCAGTTCAGCACCTTCCCTGCTTGACAGCTATTTATATGGAGCTGTCAAGCAGGGAGGCCAATAGGAGCACCCCTAGCGGCCCGCGCGAAGCCAAGCCACGTCTTATCCAATCAGGACGCGGCTTGGCTGTTGCTAGCCGCTTGGATGTAAGTTGAGGACTTAACACACTACTTTTGAACTAACTTACTGCAAACCACTACGAGTAGTAAAAGTAGAATTTCTATTAATGGCAAGATTCCAGAGAAGTTGCTTATAGATTATTAAAACATTATACAATTGGTAAATAGGCCCCTTGTCACTTAACAGGAGTGCTGATTTATTACCACTTTATCAAGTACTCAGGAACCGTTAAGATTGGCAGCACAAGAAGAAAGTAGCCAATCACCAGACATCAACACACCAATCAACCAATAGGAAGGCACCACATAAATATGACTCACAGGGATGCAAAAAACTAACCCAAAGCACCTATCCCAGTAGAGAGAAGTTCTTTGAAGATGGGCTCCAGCACAGGTCCGAAAGCTTGGCAGAGTAAATCTCTGATCCCAGTGATCAACCCAGATTCAATCTGGCAAGACTGTAAAGTGTTTGATTCTCAAACATTGAATTGAGGTTGGTTTATTCCTTTTGATAAATGAGAACAGTTGTAGCTCAGAGTTGAAATGAAGGTGTCTCTGGTGCTCTCTAACTTTATTTGTTTTTTGCAGATGTTTCATTACACAAACCAGGTTACATCATCTGCATGATGTTACCTAGTTTGGGTAATGAAATGTCTGCAAGAAAACACCAATAGTTCCAAGAAGGCCCTACCACCCATTAGCACCACTCAAGTGACCTTGATGACACAGATAAGCCTCCAGGTGGCCTCAATGACTCTCTAAAGGGATGCAAATGACCAGTTGTCTGCAAGGAGTATAAATCCTTCCATTCCCCACCATCCAGTCAGAGCTGAAGAAGCTTCAAGTGGCCTCAATGACTCTCTAAAGGGTTGCAAATGACCAGTTGTCTGCAAGGAGTATAAATCCTTCCATTCCCCACCATCCAGTCAGAGCTGAAGAAGCTTCAAGTGGCCTCAATGACTCTAAAGGGATGCAAATGACCTGCTGTCTGCAAGGAGTATAAATCCTTCCATTCCCCACCATCCAGTCAGAGCTGAAGAAGCTTCAAGTGGCCTCAATGACTCTCTAAAGCGATGCAAATGACCAGTTGTCTGCAAGGAGTATAAATCATTCCATTCCCCACCACCCAGTCAAAGTCGAAGAAGCTTCTTGGAGGAGAAGTGAAAGAAAAACAAGGAAGTCTAGTTGCCTCTTGCAAAAAAGCACTTTTGGGACATCCATGACCTGGATGATTGAGAATCTCTGTAGACAACCAAGGTCAAAGAGCATCAAAGATGCCTCATTATTCTTTATGGCAGCAACACATCATGAGAAATTACCTAAGAAGACCTCTACTCCCAGACTTTAAAAAGTCCATTTTAGGGATGAAAGATACCAGGAGGAGGATTGAAATTTTTAAGTTCTTGTCAGAAGAATGACTGAGGAGTGTTTGATTCAACCAACTCTTTATTAGAACAAGCAACGGTAATAGCTAACAGAATAGAACAGAACGGAACAGAACAGTAACCACCTGACAACTATTTATATTTACAGCTGTCAGGCGGGGAACCAACAGGAAAGTTGTGAATATCCCGCCGGCCGGCAGGCGTGCCAGGACCAATCAGGTCTTCTCCCTGATCTTGCTGCAGCTTCCAGTCGTATCTCCGAGGACATAACAGAAATAATACTCTGCACATAATGTATCATCCCATTTACAATGCATTGGTGCGTGAAGCATGGGTACAAGTAGCATTATGCATATACCAATAACTGTACATCATATAAGTTCCTTTCTGAGCCAGAAATGTTATTGTTTGAAGATTCAACTAGAATATGCTATTTTAAGGACAGAGTTGATGCAGTCGGTTACAATGAAGGTATTCATGAAATTCTATCCAAGGTCTAAAAGATTTGGCGGCCAATCAAAACCCTCCTTCTACAGAGCCCATTTTGAGATGCTCCTTATAAAATGACTGCCAGTTACAATTTCATTAGCACTACATTGTTGCCATGGCGATGTGATACCAACTCAATTGATGGGCTTTTCATCATGGGCTTATTACAGAATTTCTCTTTCCATCAAAGACATATTATAGGAAAGCTGCCAACAGACCCTATAATCTAAACTTTAACAAGGGTTTCTTCACATTATGAGGTGGAAGTGAAGCAGAATATCTTCTTTGTGCAGTCCTGACCCAGCTCTTGATACAAAGGGAGAAGAATTATGATGTGACACACATGTCAAGTTCCAACTCAGAAACCAGGAGAGGCTTTTCAGCCTGGCAACCTGGTACTAGGCTGTCTTATATGCAAAACGTATAATAATTATATGTTGTGATGTCACATTTTCTGAGTCGATGTCACATATCCTGAGTCAATGTCAGACTCTACCGCACTTCTCTGATTTTCTTACCCTGGATACTTTGTGTAATATCCCCAGTATTCCACATTTAGTCTACAATTTCCCCTTAGAATTAAAATTGGAACTGTTTTCAAGAGTTCAAATTCCTACATTATAATTCAAATTGTCTATTTAAGGCACGTATAATACATTCAAGTCAATTACATGAAGTATTATGAGGACCACATGCTCTTGATAAAACCTTGGATGTTACATATGTAAGGTTGTAGTCCTTATTTAAAACATGATGAAGTGTGTGTGTTTGTGTGTGTGTGTAAAATCATGTGGGCGCTTGTTGACTTGGATGCTAAGAAAATAAACCTTGCCCTTTTTCAACCAGCCTTGTGCTCCTTGTAAAATTGATTTGGGGCACATTCACATAACTAGTTCAACATGTATGTATGTATGTATGTATGTATGTATGTATGTATGTATGTATGTATGTATGTACGTACCATGTTTCCCTGAAAATATGACCTACACAAAACAGATCTTAGCCTGATTTTCATGCCTAATAGAGCCGAGGGGGCGCAGTGGTTAGAGTGCAGTACTGCAGCCACTTCAGCTGACTGCTAAGCTGCAGTTCGGCGGTTCAAATCTCACCGGCTCAAGGTTGACTCAGCCTTCCATCCTTCCGAGGTGGGTAAAATGAGGACCCAGACTGTGGAGGCGATATGCTGACTCTGTAAACCGCTTAGAGAGGGCTGAAAGCCCTATGAAGCGGTATATAAGTCTAACTGCTATTGCTATAAGCCCTAGTCCAAAAATTAGCTCCAGTTAAGCCTCACCCACCATCTGTTTGTATGAGGAGAGATGAGATGCAGGCATCAAAATCAAGATAGGGCAGGGGGTGGGGTGGGGTGGAGTGGCCCCACATGCCCCATACCGCGTCCCTTAGGACCACCCCAGCCAGGCCTCCCACACCCCAATACCTGTCAAGCAGCTGCCCAACTTCTTCTGCAGCCACTTGCGGGCGCTCGCAATTATTTAAAAGAAGGCTCATGAGTTTGTCATCCACTAAAATGTCATGTTTATAAACAAATATTAAATTTTTTAAAGAATACATGAATTGCCATCTCAATTAGCAGAAGGAATGCTTTTATTTTTATTTTGTCACAGGAAATCAGACTATATAGTTATTGGAGGAGAATTTCCAGAGTTGTTTCTATATAAATACAATGCAAATTATCCAATGAAATATAAACATAATTTGTTTCCCCCAAAACCTTTCTGCTGTAAGGAGCAGGGTAACACTGTCAACAAATACATGGTTTTAGACCATCACATACTCATCTTTGAACTGATTGCTAAAACTTCAAGTATTTTATGACGCCAAAGGAAATGTGAGATAATTTTTAAATGAATCATTTTTTCTTAAAAAAATATATATTTAATTTATTTGATATTTGGATCGGGTTTTTTCCCCTTTTTTCTACACACATTTTTTTGGGTTGGATGTATGTTTTCCTGTTTTGAATTTTATTCTTGCTGCTAAAACAAAATGAAAACTATATAAAATACAAATTATATAAAATAGTTTATAAAATAATAATGTTATAATATTTTTTTAAAAAATAAGTATATAAAAATATATAAAAATCTGTTTCATTTTCTTTTGTACTTCTATCATCCCAAAACACAGAGATAAACCTGTATTTTAGTTCTCAACAATAACAAAAAAGGAAAAGGATAGAGTATTATGAATGTTTCCCACCTTGAGTCACTTATAAAGACGGGATACAAATATAATAAACAAATAAACATGATTACTTGGGTGACCAAATTAATCAAAACGCCTGAGTGAAATAACCAATGAATAAAGTGGGACTTCCTTCAAAGTAAATGTGCATAGGATTTCCAGTAAATCAAATAAAACTTGTAGCAGAGGTGAATGGGTGGGTGGGTATTATCTAAACTAGTTCAGCTGTAACATTTGTCAGACAGAGCGACTCAAAAAAGAAGTTGTTTTACTGTGATGTGTCATCTGCTGTAGGACTCAGCTTCTCAGTATGCTTTGCCTCTCTGATGTCCAGACGCGCAAAGACAACATCTCACAAAAACAAATCTTTGTTTAGTTGCAGCAGTGGTGGGATTCAGCCAGTTCGCACCTATTCGGGAGAACCGGTTGGTAACTTTCTAAGTAGTTCAGAGAACCGATTGTTGGAAGAAATCTCCTTTGTTTTTCCCAGGGCTAATCCTGTAAGGAAGGCAGGAAGGAAACATTCTAGTGTTGTTTCTAGCCTCATCTTTATTGCTCTGCTTACAGAAACTGCCTCTCCGGTTAACCCTTATTACATTGTAACAGCTAAGGCAAAGCGTCCATCGACCTGAGTGACCTTGAGTTGGCCACACCCACCCAGTCACATGACCACCGAGCCCCACCTAACCAGATGGTCATTAGGGCAGAGAACCAGTTGTTAAATTATTTGAATCCCACCACTGAGTTGCAGGCACGAACTGGTAATAGTTCCTTTTTATCAGCCATGCTACCACCTGCCACTGTCCTGAGTTCATCAGAGGCTGGCACGCCACAAGCAAGTCTATCAACAGACACTTTGACCTTCAAGTAACCTGCAAACCCTCCAGAATCCAAATCAACCGCACAGCCAACCCCAGACAGCACTGACCCTCAACCAATCCATGCAATCCCCCCCACCAGCACTTTGCCTCCCAATGACCCTTACCTGATGTAACGCCCTCATCACAAAACCCGTCACAAGGTCCTCATCTGACACACCCACATCTGAACCATCAAGAGATCCATCACAAGACCCTCCCTTGACACACCCATACCTGAAGCCCTTATAAATAGAAGAACACTGACATCCCCTAAACTCTGTTGAAGATGTTATCTAGCCTGGAAATGAAACGGTCAACCCTGAAGTGAACCTGGCTGAAGCCATCTTGGAGGCTTCAGGGTTGCCACACAATGACAAGAGGCAGGAAATAGTTAGATGGGGTTTTGTAGTCAAAACAACAAAGTTTTCCTGTGGGAACCAATGACATTCTCACAGGTGGCTGGCTAGAGGAGGAGCAAGTAACCAAGCAACTGGCCAGCAACTGGATTGGACAGTGTGACCAAGTGACCTGGGGGAAAGGGGAAGCTTTTACTTTTAATGAGGTGAAAGCAGCGGGAAATTTCAGAGTTGGCTTTCACCAGTTGTGCCAATATGAAGTATCCAATAAGCTGTTCTTTGAGGAACCTGCGTGCCTCAGAGTTCTGTTTTTTTATGGGTCTATTATGTGGGATGCTGACATCAACATTTGGAAACCAACCCACAAGCTCAGAGAACAAACCTTCACCCTCAGTTCCTTTTTTATGCAGGTAACAGTACTGTGACTGTACATGTTAACTAGATTTTTTTTAAAAGAGTCAATTTTCTGTGCTAAAGAGATTCAGTCAAGGTAGTGTGTTGCATCAGTCTGCAGAAGAGATCAAGGTTTGTGCATGCAAGTGCTTTTGGTTATTTTCTGGTTATTTTCTGAATAAAACGAACTAAAAGAAAGAAACACAAAGCAGAAGAAACTGAACAATGAAACAATAAGACGGGAGAAACCTTATTCTGAAGACATTCCTCCTATTTGGTATATGCACAGATCATGCTGTATATATGAACCTTGAATTTAGGTTTTGGAGTCTTTCATGGAGATGCTTTTGAGTTCCCAGAGAAAGAGAAATTCTGCCATTACAGTAAATAACTCCTTTTAATAGAAGTGGAAGAGAAAGAAACAACACAAAGAAGAAGCAGAATGACAATTTAGATTTAATATAATTTAGGCTGTGGAACAACAGCTGCTCTGATAGCATTATAAAAGCAATCAAGGATTTTCTTATTACATATTCAAAATCTCTCCGTCTCTCTTCTCCTCCCATTGTTTTTTTATGTTTTTCATTCTCTGATCAATAAATGTATCTCATCATCTTCTAAACTTACACGGCGTGTATTCTCATGTCACACCACACACTGTTTTGTCTCCCATTCCTTCCAGGTCCACAACAATGGCATCATTTTGGTGGCAGAATAGATTTATCAGTGAAACATGATGTAGTATAATTATTCCATAGTTTTTTTAAGCCAGCCAGCCAGCCATGATAGTTCCTTTGGATCCTCTCCCATTTTCATTTTCTTTCCATCCCCAAGCAGAGTTATTAATAATAAGAAGCTGCCTTATTCAGTTGCATAAGATTCAGTTGTCTGGTTCAGTCATGCCTCAGCTGAACAAAATATTCAGGCAGGAGTTTCTGTTTGTCAGGCTTTCTCAAAGATGGAGGGAAGTGAACCTGAGACCTCTGCAAACCAGAGGTGGGTTCCTACCAGTTCACACCTATTCGGTAGAACCGGTTCGTCAAACCTACCTAGAAGAGGTTCCACCAGTGGACCCGGAAAGCAGGCCACACCTACAGAAGAGGTTCCAAAATTTTTTGAAACCCACCACTAGGAAGGATCTTGTAACTTGACAGCTTTAAGACTTGCATGCTTCAATGCCAGAGTTTCTGAATAGCTACTTGGACCGATCTAAGTACTAATTCATAATTTCATATCTGGTCACATGGGCGGCAAGCCACTCCCATCCAGTCACATGGATGGCAAGCCACTCCCACAAAGGAGGCTACACCCACAGAGTAGGTTCCAACAATTTTTGAAACCCACCACTGCTGCAAACAAAAGATATACTATGTTACTATATCATACTGCTCTTCACGAGATGTTGTGGCACAGTGGTTAGAATGCAGTACTGCAGGCTAATTCTGCCAACTGCCAGCAGTTCGAGTCTGACTGGTTCAAGGTTAACTCAGACTTCCATCCTTCCGAGGTCGGTAAAATGAGGACCCAGATTGTTGGTACCAATATGCTGACTTAGAGAGAGCTGTAAAGCACTGTGAAGTGGTATATAAGTCTAAGTGCTGTTGCTTCACCATGTAGTTTTATCATTGTTCTAAAGTTTTCTTTGGATTCTAAAAATCTGGTTGTATTTCTGCATACATCGGGGTTCTCCCTGAGCATGATGATTATTTCCAGCTTGTTTTTCCATTCTCCCATTCCAGTTATATAACTACTGACAATCAATAATAGAGTTTTTTACACTCCCTCTGTGTGGGAGTTGGGCAGTTTCAAAATTTGATTAAATAAATGAATAAATCATAATAAGTTAATCAATTATGTGCTTCATCCTATAGGAAAAGCATCACGTTTAAAAAAAGTCGCATCTAAAAACATTGACGGGTGATAATATCTTAATAGAAGAAAACCAAAATGTTTGAAATAGAGGTCAAGATTAACCTAGTCCATTTCATTGACCTTGGTAGTAAGACATTAGTCTGGTTCACTATATAGATGATAGATAGATAGATAGATAGATAGATAGATAGATAGATAGATAGATAGATAGATAGATAGATGATAGATAGATAAATGATAGATAGATAGATAGATAGATAGATAGATAGATAGATAGATAGATAGATAGATATGTCTCTGCTGATTTTACTCTGCTAATCATTGCCGACTCTATGGGGTGATGTTCCCTGTGTTTCAAGGCTATTTAGCCAGCACTGTCCAAAGACATTTCTGTTGCCAGCATAATGTCACAGAGCACCGATACCTTCCCACCTTAACCCTAACTGCCCCAAATATAAGCATTTATATCAGTGGTTCTCAACCTTCCTAATGCTGCAACCCTTTAATACAGTTCCTCATGTTGTGGTGACCCCCCAACCATAAAATTATTTTTGTTGCTACTCTATAACTGTAATTTTGCTATTGTTATGAATCACAATGTAAATATCTGATATGCAGGATGAATACAATTGTTATAAATTGAACCCTTTTCCAGCACCTTAAAGCTACAGGACATGAAATTAATTTTGAACGAACCAGGTTAATCTCCAAAACTGAACACTTCAACAAGAGAATAATTATGGAAGCTATCGAAATAGAAAAACACCCCCACAACATGAATAAACGTGATGATACCTCCCACCTACCAAACATCTGGAAACCAGCCCTGGTAAACAAACAAACCCCACTCACCACCCAGGCTGTTACAACACAAAACAACAATGGACACACAGCCAGCACCAATCAGCACCAATCAGCACCAATCTACCAATCATGATACAGCCCCACATCCAATTAATCCACTTACTGAAACAATGCCAGCACTTCACACACCCTCACCAAGATTTATAGAAAGACGGCAGTTCAGACCACACTTTAAGCCCAAAACCCAACCTGAAGATGGCGAGTGAGACCTCGCCGAAACGTTGCCAAGACAATCTCAATCTTACATGGGAAAAGATCTGAATACAATAAGGCCAGCATACCTACACCTGTGAATATATATATATATATATAAAATATATCCAGGGAGATCTTATTTTCAAGGAAACAGGGTATATTTTTTGAGAAATCTTTTTTTTAAAACTCCAAATTTCCCTACATACTTTTTAACAGTGCATAATATTTTAACAGTGCCAGCACTAGAGATTCCCATGAGATCAAAACCTTACATGCACAATTGGCTTGTAAATTAATTTCTTCTACCTGCAGCTACCCTCTTCTTGAAGTTAAATAGCAAGTAAAGGAGTTTGCTGGAAGCTTTGGTTCTTTTATGTAATTTGAGTGATATTATGGTTCAATTTTATTTTGTATGTGTTCAAGCTTTTCCTGGTTCCTTTCAAACTTAATTTTCTCCCAGGCCTAATTGAGATCTTAAATGGGCCTACCCAGTGTTCATTTATTCACATTTCCTCTTTTGAAGTGTATTTTTTTTTCTTCAAGCCTAATACCAAGCCATGTTTTCATTTCCTGTTCTGTGTACTTAACAAACTCTAAGTACCACTTTAAACCGATACTTTTGATGCAATTTGTATCTTGGGTGTGTATCGTAATCTGGTAATATGCCACAAAAGACCTCAGACTCTCTGACAAACAAATGTAAGTTTAAGAGAAGAGGGAGGCATTTTCCTTCTATATGCCTTCTTTCAACAACCCTGGATAAGGGGAGAAAAGAATGTGATAACAATAAACAGCACTTAGTACTTAGACTTACATGCCACTTTACAGTGCTTTACAGCCCTCTCTAAGCGGTTTACAGAGTTAACATATTGCCCCTAGCCAGAGGTGGATTCCTACCAGTTCGCACCTATTCGGTAGAACCGGTTCGTCAAATCTACCGAACCGGTTAGAAGAGGTTCCACCAGTGGACCCAGAAAGCAGGCCACACCTACAGAAGAGGTTCCAAAAATTTTTGAAACCCACCACTGGTCCTTGGATATGATTATTCTACACTATCATGCTCATATTTATAAAACTCAGTGCCTCTGTGAAAGGTAAGGATGACTACTGCGTTTGTGGTGCAATCAGAACATTGCGTGTGTTGAAGTTGTTTTAACGCAAACCAAAGATGCCTTTTAAAAAACAAGTTGACATCATATTCTTATGCATGCCAGTGCTGTGTGTGAGGTAATTTAAGGTGGTTCTGACAAGTGTCGTCGGCATCTTCATATCCGGTCACATGGGTGGCAAGCCACTCCCATCTGGTCCCATGGGTGGCAAGCCACTCCCATCCGTTCACATGGGCGGCAAGCTATTCCCACAAAGGAGACCACACCCACAGAGTAGGTTTGAACAATTTTTGAAACCCACCATTGCCCCTAACAATCTGAGTTCTCATTTTGCCTACTTCGGAAGGATGGAAGGCTGAGTCAACCTTGACCCTGGTGAGATTTGAACTACCAAATTTCAGGCAGCTGGCAGGCAGCAGAAGTAGCCTGCAGTACTACACTCTAACCACTGCACCATCGAGGCTCACAAATATCAATTGCGGACATGATTCGTTTCCTCAATCCTAGCTGAGTGGGACCAATCCAGTGGCAGAAATAGCCGAATGGCTACCTTTTAAAGATGTAAGTGTATCCCAGTAATAATTATTCCTTTTGGTGCTAATTTCCAAGGATGTTCTTTCTCAGATGGTTCACTAACAATTGAACATATGGGTACGTGGTTGTATGAAAATGTTGACTAGAAAAAGATGGGTGCTATGAAGCCCTATTCAGTGCCTCCACCAGGGGTGAAATCAACTTACCTTCACTACCAGTTTGCAAATGTGAGCACGCACATGCGCAGGACCTTCTGCACATGTGCAGAGCATCAAAAACAGGACATGACGATGTCTGGACAGGTGGGTGGAGCATCCCGACGTCACTGCTACCAGTTCACCTGAACTGGATAGAACTGGCTGAATTGCACCACTGGCCTCCCACTATGAGAGCACAATAAAACTGCTTTACTCTCCCAAGATGCTTTGTGCCATAGAAATGACCCAATTTGCAGGTACGTCCTCGACTTACGACCAGCACTGAGCCACCAAATTTCAGTTGCTAAGTGCAACATTTGTTGAGGCCATTTTGCCCCGTTTTACAGCCTTTCCTGCCATACCTGTTAAGTGAATCGCTGCAGTTGTTAAGTTAGTAACACGGTTGTTAAGCAAATCTGGTTTTCCTGTTGACTTTGCTTGTGAGAATGTCACAAAAGGGGATCACATAACGCCCCCCGGGATTGACACTGTCATAAATATGAGTCTATTGCCAAGTGTCTGAATTTTGATCATGTGACTATAGGGATGCGGCCACAGTCATAAGTATGAAAAGCAATAGCCATAGCACTTAGACTTATATACTACTTCACAGTGCTTTACAGCCTTCTCCAAGCGGCTTACAGAGTCAGCATATCGCCCCCACAATCTGGGTCCTCATTTTACCCACCTCGGAAGGATGGAAGGCTGAGTCAACCTTGAGCTGGTGAGATTTGAACTGAACTGCAGCTAGCAGTCAGCTGAAGTAGCCTGCAGTACTGCATTCTAACCACTGCGCTACCTCGGTCAGAAGTAACTTTTTTCAGCCCTGTTGTATCTTTGAATTGTCACTAAAAGGAACTGTTATAAGTCGAGGACTACCTGTGCTTTGTCAAAGAATCCCATGGTAAGTAGAGAACCTTGTTGGAAATTTTCCACCCTTGGCTGACGTTGTTGCAAGAGAGCCCTTATATGGAAGCCTCTCTCCCCGTCACTAGAACTGCTGAACTGCTGAACGAGACCATGGGAGAGAGGGCTAAAAGCTCTATATTGTTTTGCAAACAGAGCTTCAAAGAAATGCTTTCTTTAAATCTTGGTTGAAGCAAAATGCCTCTGGGAACATCTGCAGAGACCTAACAACCACAGGCCACATTTCTCCCAGAGAAATCCATGGTAGATTTCTTTTGTATCCTTAACTGAAAAGACAGAGCTAGAGGCTAAAGAGGTAAACGGAATTATTTTCTTCCAAGAAGAGCCCCCACGAAAGTGTGCACCCTCGTGAAAGGTTTCAATAAAAATGTAACTTCAGTAATGACAAACACTCTGGAGAAACTAATGTGATATTGATTCAAGCCTAATTTGATTCCCGAGCCTTTGTTCTCTTTATCGCTTCTAGATGCATAGAAATACCACTTCCCCGATGCCTCTATGGCGGACACAGTGCCGGGGCTTCGGCGCGGCTTTCCAAAAGCCCAGCCAAAGCCCCGGCGCTGTGTCCGCCATAGAGGCCTCTCCTACAAAACAGCATCAGAAGGAGAAAGGGGCAGATTATATTAATGAAGACACCCCACACTTAAAGTGGTTCCCCTTAAAAACGGAAACGGAAAATGATTATAAACATGCCTGCTGAATGGTCAGCCTCCTCGCTTTAACAGTTTTGGGTTGCCGAAACATTAAAAAAAAGCGCCATCCCACGCGCCAGCAGAGGCCAGTAAGACACACAAACATACAAATTACTTAAAATAATACAATTACTTACAAATCACATTAATTTTGAATTCCTCCCCCTCCCTCCGACCCACATACCTTTTCCAGCTGTTCCACAGAGGATTTCAACTCTGCTCTTGTCTGCCATGATGAAAATGTAAAAATGTAAAAGGAAAAAGGCAAGGGGTGCTGAGGTCAGGCTGGGTTAGCTGCTGCCAGAGTTTCCAATGGATGGCTCTGCTTAACTGTTTAAAAAAGCCTCTAAAATGTGCCCTCTACAGGAGGAAGCGAGAAAACCACGTGCCTCATCTACATAAGGAATTTTTTGGCTTTTAACCCTTGCTTAACTCTGCTCGAGTGATCATAAAGATAGACTAAATGAGCCACGTGGTTCTCCCGCTTCCTCCTGTAGAGGGCACTTTTTAAAGAGGCTTTTTTAAACAGTTAAGCACTAAGCAGAGTCATCCACTGTGACTCTGACAGCAATTACCTCAGCCTTTTTCCTTTTAATTTTCTTTTCTTTTCATCATGACAGTGGTGAGGTCCTGCCTCCCCTGACTGCACGTCCCTGCTTACAACCATTCGTTTAGTGACTATTTGAAGTTACAATGGCACTGAAAAAGTAACTTATAACCTCAGGCTGTTGGTTTGAGTGCCTTTGATCTCACACATGGTATTTATACTTAACTATAGGCCAACAACAGCCAGCCAATCAAACAGTCTGAAATCAGACCAAAAATATATGAACAAACAACATTCAGATTAATTTGCATCACATAAAGAGATATTTAAAGACTAGTATTCTGACAGACGAGCACAACTCAAAACACACTGATAATGTCTCCTCGAATGGTGACGAAACATTTGCAACCAAATTGCCAAGCTCAGAGCTCAAACCAACAGTCTAACTACAAATCTGAGCTATTAATATTCAAACACATTTTAACTTATAACCATTTTTTACACTTATTGACCATTGCCCATGGTTATGTGATCAAAATTCAGACGCTTGGCAACTGGTTTATATTTATGGCAGTTGCAGTGTCCCAGGATCATGTGATTCCCTTTTGTGATTTTCTGACAAGCAATGGGGAAGCCAGATCCATCCTATTAACTTAACCAGTACAGCGATTCACTTAAGAACTATGGAAAGAAGGGTGTGATGGTCTCCCCAGCTCAGACAATGGGGAAGAGCTGGTTTCAGGGACTTTGGAGAAGGGTGCGAAGGAGTGACAAGAAGTTGCCAAAGGCTCCAAGCTGGAAGTGGAGACATTAGGCTCAATGGAGAAGTCATCGGAGGAGCAATTGGACAAATGGCTGGCTGGCAGAGGAAAAGGAGAGGTGCAGCTACAGCTTGAGAGAGCAGAAGTCCCATGGGAAGAGCAGGGCGAAGAAGGTGCAAAGCTGCAACTGTCCAGTGGGGATAGTGGAGGAATTACTTCCTCCACTTGAGCCATGAATGTACAGGTTTGAAGGAGACAGGCACAATGAAGGTCAGTGAGGTTGGAGCAGGAACCGTTGGAGCTGCCACCAGACTCCGACAGCGAGGGGCCTGATGAGTCAGCTCTGGAGGATGTGGAAGACCCTGGATAGGGTTCCGACTCCAAGCAGGGCACAGAGAGGCTGTTGGCCACCAGGAGGCACCTGAGCCTTGGACCAGTGGGGAGGAGACAAGGGAGAGTGAGCCGGAAGCCAGTAGTGAGTTGTTCCTGGATGCACGCCATCGAAGAGCTAATAGGCGTCAGGAACAATTACGCAATTACAGGAGGTAATTTCACTCAGCTGGTGGTCATTAGGCTCCCCTCCAGACTATAAAAAGCTACTTCTGCACACGGCCCTCTTTGCAGAAGTCAACGCAGGATTGAATGTCGGAGGACATTACTGTGAGCTTAGCAGGCTGGATGGCTGCCAAGCCTTATCTGTGTTTATTGCTGCCTGAGTTTGTCTGAGTTGCTGCCAAGGTCCTTATCTGTTTGTTATGCTTGGCTTTCAGCCACTGAGGTTTTGGTGTCTTGCTATTAAAGTACATTCCAGTTAAGCTTGTCTTGGCAGTCGTTACTGGACAGAGGAGGGGGTCAAAACAGTTACACATGAGGCAGAAGCCTCACTCCTCCTGATGAGCTGCACCAGTGAGTGGCAAAGTAGCATGTGGAGTATTGCATTGCTGGGAATAACTCATCAGTTTCTTGCCATTGTGATTCTTGCAATGGACAAGAATCTGAGTTGACTCTGCTATTGGACTTGGACCCTGTTTTCAAGACTTTGGACTTGCTTCTTGGACCGTGAATTTGGATTTTGGTTTTGATGATTTGTCCTCGGACCATGGACTTGTGTTTGGACTCTGAAACTGACTTTATAGACTTGATTTGTGTTTCCCGACAGGAAAAATTGGTCACATTAGGTTTTGCACTAATTTCTCTGTGTGGGTGAATCCTGGAGAATACTATTTGGAGTTGACAAAGCCCCTATCAAGACTTCAACCTTTTGGGGTGTATGCATGTATGGAGCAGGATGTAAAATGGGGTAAACTTCACTTGACAATTGTCTTGCTTAACAACAGAAATTTTAGGCTCAATTGTGGTTGTAAGTTGAGGATATCTGTATCAGTAATATCTAGCCCCACATCTGATCAGCAGGGCTGGGCAGCAGAAAACCTAGAAAGATATGACCAAAAAGAGCCGAGTGGTTAAATGCAGCACTGCAGGCTACTTCAGCTGACTGCAGTTCTGCAGTCCGGCTGTTCATATCTCACCGGCTCAGGGTTGATTCAGCCTTCCATCCTTCCGAGGTGGGTAAAATGAGGACCAGGATTGTTGTTGGGGGCAATATGCTGACTCTGTAAACCGCTTAGGGAGGGCTGAAAGCCCTATGAAGCAGTATATAAGTCTAACTGCTATTGCTATTGCTATTGCTAAAATGCCATGGTGGCACAGTAGTTAATGCATTATTACAGGCTAATTCTGCCGACTGTCAGCAGTTCGATTCTCGCAAGCTTAAGATTGACTTAGGCTTTCATCCTTCCAAGGTGGGTAAAATGAGGAACCAGATTGTTGGGGGCAATATGCTGACTCTACAAACCGCTTAGAGAAGTCTGTAAAGCACTAAGTCTAAGTGCTATTGCTATTGCTACCATGATCTGCCATGAAACTCCTGCCTACCCTTATTTATTGCTCGAACAACATCAACCTGGCAGCAAGCAGATGCTTTGCCATGTAGTTCAACAGTATAGGTAGCCTGCGAGCTATTTGGTATGCCCGCTAGCAACAGATTGTTTTACCTCAAGGTCCAGGTTACAGTCCTAGCTTCATTTGTGCCTCTGGGCTTTTTCTAACTGCTGCTGTAGCTGCAATACAAGCCGTGAACGTTAAGCTTGGGGAGTAAACAGAAGAGTACTGATCAAACCAACAGCTCCTCACGAGCCACAGGAAGGAAAGCTTTTCTATCCTTAATACAAATATTCTGCACCTGACACCTTTCATGGAATTCCCCCATGACTATTTTTTGTACAAAATCTGTATAAGTTTAGTATAAGGATTCTTACATTGATATGGAAAACACAGCTGTGGCCGGAGGGCTGCAAAAGATCAATCTACGTATATACCAATACTAAAAAAAAGGCAGTCTGAAAGAACTTTTGATAACCGAATACAGACACAATTGGGACCAGAATTTCCACTGGTGCTTGTTAAGTGAGTTGTGCCAAAGTTTCACACACACACACACACCCATGGTTGTTCACAGTGGTGGGTTTCAAAAAAATTTTTAGAACCTATTCTGTAGATGTGGCCTGTTTTGTGGGAGTGGCTAAGCGGTCATGTGACCGGGTGGGCATGACTTGGTGGGCATGTGACCGGGTGGGTGTGGCCAACTTGGAAAATATGGTGAAACTCACTTAACAACGCTCTTGCTTAGCAACCAAAATTTTGGGCTCAATTGTGGTCATAAATTCTCTTTCTTTTTCTTTCTTTCTTTCTTTCTTTTCTTTCTTTCTTTCTTTCTTTTCTTCCTTCCTTCCTTTTGTCTCTCTCCCCCTCTTTCTTTCTTTCTTTCTTTCATTCTCTCTCCCACTTTCTTTTTCTTTCTTTTTCTTTTTCTTTCTTTCTTTCTTTTTCTCTGTCTCTCTTTCTCTTTTCTCTCCCTCTCCCTCCATTCCTTCCTTCCTTCCTTCCTTCCCTCCATCTTTCCTCCCTTTCTTGTGTGTATCCCTCCCCATTCCTTCCTTCCTTCTTTCCAAAAGCGTTCCAAAAGTTACGTTAAATTTCACAAACCGGTTCTGGCGTACTGGTGGGAACTGGGAGAAACCCACCCATAGTTGTTCAGCAGTTCACTGCAGTTGTTAAGTGAATCGTACAGTCCTTAAGTCAGTGGTTCTCAACCTTCCCAATGCCACGACCCTTTAATACAGTTCCACATGTTGTGGTGACCTCCAACCATAAAATTGGTGTCTCGGTTCCTAAGACCATCAAAAATATGTGTTTTCTGATGGTCTTAGGCGAACCCTGAGAAAGGGCCGTTCGAACCCCAAAGGGGTCCCGACCCACAGGTTGAGAACCGATGTCTTAAGTCAATAGAGCAGTGTTTCTCAACCTTGTCAACTGAAGATGTCTGGACTTCAATTCCCAGAATTCCCCAGCCAGCATTCGCTGGCTGGGGAATTCTGGAAGTTGAAGTCCAGACATCTTCAAGTTGACAAGGTTGAGAAACACTGCAATAGAGGCTTCCTCTATTGACATGGCTTGTTAGACATCGCCTGGGAAGGTTTGACAAAGGGTGATCACATGATCCTGGGACAATTGCAACCATTTAAAATGCATACTAGTTGCCAAGCCCCCGAATTTTGATCATGCGACCATCATGCCACTACAGTCGTAACTGCAAGGACCCAGTCGTAAAGTCACTTTTGTTTCAGTGCTGTGGTAACTTTGGGTAGTTGCTAAACCAATGGCTGTAAACTGAGGACTATTTTTAATTGTGCTTACCAAATCTTAAGCCCTGGTTAAATTCATGATCAGGATTTTGTTGTCCAGATTTCAACAACAGAATGAGAATTACCGGAGGTGCATACTGGTTTTGGAAGGGGCAGAACACCCGAGGATCATGTTGCAAAGTTTTGATGCATAATAGGAAAGACAAGAGCATTCCAAAAATAAATTTGGAATAAGTATCAAGTAATAGCAATAGCAATAGCAGTTAGACTTATATACCGCTTCATAGGGCTTTCAGCCCTCTCTAAGCGGTTTACAGAGTCAGCATATTGCCCCCAACAACAATCCGGGTCCTCATTTTACCCACCTCGGAAGGATGGAAGGCTGAGTCAACCCTGAGCCGGTGAGATTTGAACAGCCGAACTGCAGAACTGCAGTCAGCTGAAGTAGCCTCCAGTGCTGCATTTAACCACTGTGCCACCTCGGCTCTCTAAGACTTTTGACTGCATAGATCACGACAAACTAGGAGCAGCCCTTAAAAATATAGATGTACCACCTTCGCTGCATATTGAAGAAGAATTTTGTGCTGTCAGGGAAGTGAAAGTTTGAATTGAATATAAAGTCAACTAAAATGCTCCAAAGCATCTTAAGTAACCCCCCAAAAAAACCAGTAGTCCCAGAAGAAAAAATAGGAGTCATCCTATACCTCAGGTTTATTGCTCTTAATCATAAGGTATACTCCAAGGAAAAACCACGATTCAACTTCCTTTAAAAACACAGGGCTGACTTTCCAACCCTCACACTCCCTTCTGGCACTGATGATGTTACCTTGTTGGGTAATGAAACATCCGCAAGAAAATAACCAACCTCAAAGAGCACCAAGGACCTCCTGAGCTACTAAATATTCTCTTGTATTATTATAAGAAATGTTAGATTCAAAGAAACAGAAGCTGGAATTAAAACCGCCAGGAAAAAAACCATATTAATATCAGATATGCTGATGATACCACTTAGATTGGTAGACGTTAGGAAAATGTAAAGAATCTCTTGCTGAAGTTAAAAGACAAGAATACAAAATCCAGTCCTATCCTTAGTATGACAAAACTAAGATTAGGTCAACACTAATACTATTCCAAAGCAAATAGGTAACAGAAGAGTGGAAGTGATAGTAGACTTTATCTTCCTAGATTCCAAAATCTTATAAGGATGGCGAGTGCAACCGTGAAATAAAGAAACATTTGCTGCTTGCGCGAAAGACAATGCCACATAGAGACAAACTATCAAAGGGTAGAGATATGACACTGCCAGCAAAAGTAAGGTCATGATCTCGGTTTTGTAATAGATGGCTGTAATAGTTGCATCATCCAAAAGGAAGGCTGAACAAAGACAAAATGATAACCCTGAACAGTGCTGCTCAGAGAAATAGCTGAGAGTATGTTGGAAAGCTGGATGAAGTTGAACTAGAAATACCGATAAATAATTATGACACCAATAAGAGGGTTGAAGTGAGGGGTTCTTGGTGGTGTCCGAGCCTGTTTTTTTCCCCCCAACATTGCATTACCCTAACTAGGTAATATCATCAATGTAGTAGGGAGTGCTGTTTGTTGTCAGATTACATTCTGGTGAATCTCAGTGGTGAGATTCAATTTTTTTTTTACTATCAGTTGTGCGGGCGTGGCAGAGGAAGGGGACTGTAAAATCTCCATTCCCTCCCCACTCCAGGGGAAGGTTACTGCAAAATCCCCATTTCCTCCCGATCAGCTGGGACTCGGGAGGAAGAGAATAGATGGGGGTGGGGCCTGTCAGAGGTGGTATTTACTGGTTCTCCAAACTACTCAAAATTTCCACAACCAGAACTGGTCAGAACCTGCTGAATAGCACCTCTGGGTGACTTGCTGTATTGGTGGGAGTGGTCTTAGAGATTCTTTGATTGGACCAGTGGTGGGTTTCAAATTTTTTTAGAACCTCTTCTGTAGGTGTGACCTGCTTTGTGGGATTGGCTTGCCAGCCATGTGACTGGGTGGGCGTGGCCAACTTTTAAAATGTGGTGCAACTCACTTAACAACGCTCTTGCTTAGCAACCAAAATGTTGGCTCAGAAACTCTGGCATTTGAAGCACGCAAGTCTTAAAGCTGTCAACTTACAAGACCCTTGCACCCCTAACCCTTTAGAAAAAAAAACCCCGAAGAAGATAGAAGTTTGGCTATGTTTGGAAAACATCTAAATGTTCTACAACTAGCCAACTGGCCATTTAAAATTAAGAATCTTGGTTAGCTGACATCTGGAAATAAGCTACACATTATGGATGTTTTTTTGATTGTCCTGTATTCCATTCCATCCTCTGGCAAACTTTTTTCAGTTCCACGTCTCTACAAATCGTCAATGGGAGATCAGGGCAACCATATCTAGTTACAAAAATCCGTACGACCTTTAGATGGCAGCCAAGAGATACGGAGAAAACAGAAAGCTTTATATGTGTGAAAGGAAAGGAAGAGAGGAAAAACCACATAGGAAATTGCATGTGCCAGAGAAAAGTGCGCTGCTTATTAAGATAAAGTACAAGTGAGTGGTACATTATAGCACTTTCCACAGAGATTCAGTGGCAATTTTTGCTAGAAATGGCACTGGTTAAATGGCTTATGGGAACATTACCAACAAAAGAAAGGTGTGCTTTTCAAAAGTTTCCTAGACACCTAACAGTACAGGAAAGGGCATAAATATCAAAAGTCATCTGATGGTTTTGATAGATACACATCCAACATTACTTTTTATAGTTATTTTTTTAAGTTGGAGGTGCATTTCATTGTTGTTATTGGTGGTGGGGTTTGTTTCTCCTTCTTTTGTCATGTCCCTTCTTAGGATATTTTAAGAGCCACCCTATAAGAGTTCCCTTAAGCCACTGGAGCTATAAGTATAAATCAAAAGACCTTTGTGACAAGCCAGAAAATTGTTTCTCATCTGCACTATCTTTAGAAACAGAGGGAGAAGCAACGTCCTGTTTTCTTATTTATTGTAAGCAACTGATATTGTAAAGCATGGCTGGCTGGGGAGTTCTGAGAGCTGAAATTCACAAGTCTTAAAAGTTCCCAAGGTTGGACATCCCTATTTAAAGTATTGTGCAACTTTATGCTCCAAAGAACTACTGGAAAAACAATGTACCATGTTTGGAAAAATGGAAATAATTATTTAGTTTGGAGTAAATCTTCCCTAGGAGAAGCGATTAATCTGGATTATTAAGAGAGGCAAATAACAGATGCTCAAATATCAAAGTTTACACTGAAGCAGGAAATTGTTATTTCCTGACAGCAGAGGAAATATTCACATATTCCTGTTGTATTTTATTCCTGATGGCTTTATTACTTCTGTTCAGTCTTCCAAAAAAAGACTTATTAAAAGTCTAAACCAGATTTTTAACTATCAGGGGTTTTTTTTTTTTTTCATTAAGGATTTGAGAGATGAATATGCTATCTATTTTTCTAAGTCTTTATTTTGATAAATGAGAAAATGAAAAAAAAATATTTATGAAATTTACATGTCAACCATCTCACTATCGGGAGCAACTTTGGGCAATTGCAATGCAATAAAATAGGAATATAAAACACAGTTGTAAATATTGATTAAAAAAAACAATTTAAATTACAGGAATTAAATGCAGCAAAAGAATGAAACCCATGGGTTCCTAAAGAGCAGGGATGTGCTTTTTAAGTTTCTGTATGGTGTAGATTTGATGTTAAATTTGAAGACTGAATTAACTCTATATTAATACTAAATAGTTATTTATTAAGTATGTTATTATCCTCTCCTCTATTTTTGTTAGATGCAATTTTACTCATATGCAGTCCTTTTCTCACTATATTTTATATATTTTATGTTAAATACTATTTTCCCCCCCTTTGGTGCTGCAGCTGTTTGTATTTCATTACAGTGTGTTGTGTGATAATACAGCAATGCCAATTTCACTACTTCTACTAAAATGCTATTGACTTTTTTCTTCATCTCAGGTAATATTTTAATGAAAGCAGGAAATAAGCTGTCAACTACAGATTTGATTTTATATACATATCTGATAGGAGTTCTGAGCTGCTGTCATTTAGATGGATACAAAAATGTAAGCTTTACAACACTTACTGCAGAAGCCTGCAAATATCAATAGAATGCTGAACTTCAAACTTACCAACATGACATGAACAAGAGTAATTATATAATTCCAGTAAAAAGGAATGTATTTATTAATTCTGAGCAAAGAAGTAGAAATAACAAAGAGTCATTAGCATTCCACAAGTCCCTCTCTGTCTCTTTTTTTTTCTTTTTAGTTTATGCTAACATCATTGCTTTGTTTTTAATATGTTTTCTCAATAAGGGTGAGACCAGAGGTGGGTTCCTGGCAGTTCTAACCTCTTCTATAGAAGAGGTTCCACAAATCTATAGTGCCATTTAGAACCAGTTCCAGTTCCCTCCCCCCACACATCATCAAGATGAAGAGTGAGAGGAGGAATTCTGGGAGTTGAAGTCCACAAGTCTTAAAGCTGTCAGGTTTGAACACCCCTGGGTTTTTTTTTTTTCTAAAGGGTTAGGGGAGCAAGGGTCTTGTGACTTGACAGCTTCAAATGCCAGAATTTCTGAGTCAACATTTTGGTTGCTAAGCAAGAGCATTGTTAAGTGAGTTTTCACCATATTTTACAAGTTGGCCACTCCCACCCAGTCACATGACTGCCAAGCCACTCCCACCCCAGTCACATGGCTGGCAAGCAACTCCCACCCGGTCACATGGCCGGCAAGCCACTCCCACAAAGCAGGCCACACCCACAGAAGAGGTTCTAAAAAAAATTGAAACCCACCACTGGATGAGAGGTAACCTGAAGGATAACCTGAGAAATAAACATCAACGGGCTGCAAAAATCCAGAGGATTACTAGATGGCAGCAAAGGGTTAGTCATATTGTTGCCCTAAACAAGCAATTATCAACATGCAGCCAGATGAACTCTCTAATTTTAAATCTTCTCATCTAAAAGGCCATTATACATCTAGATCTACAAAAATGCAATAACAAAAAACAAATATATTTTTTTTTGTCTGTGAAAGAATACCTATTTTGTTTTCAGGAAACCCAGATTCAGTCAGATTAGCATCTCCAGGTGTGAAGTAAAAAGTGTGAAATCAAGCTAATCAAGCCATTTTTGGTAAAATTATCAAGCAAGATAGCAATAGCAATATCACTTAGACCAGTGGCGGGATTCAAATAATTTAACAAACCGGTTCTCTGCCCTAATGACCAGCAGGGTAGGTGGGGCTTGGTGGTCATGTGACTGGGTGGGCATGGCCCAACTCAACATCACTCACGTTGATGGGCGCTTCACCTTAGCTGTTACAATGTAAACAAGGGTTACCGGAGAGGCAGTTTCTGTAAGCAGGGCAATAAAGATTAGGGCTAGAAACAACACTAGAATGTTTCCTTCCTGCCTTCCTTACAGGATTATCCTTGTAATGTGAGAAAAACAAAAGGAGATTTATTCCAAACAACCGGTTCTCTGAATTGCTTAGAAAGTTACCAACTTGTTCTCCCGAATAGGGGTGAACCTGCTGAATCCCACCACTGACTTAGACTTATATACCATTCCAATAATCAAGAGATCATTGCAAACAACAGAGAGGTATTGGGCATAGCTGAGAAATAGTGGTGAGGGATCTGACAGGTGAGGATATAGAAAAGGCTGGACATTTGCAACTGCTCTATCAGCTAGTATTTCCCTCTCTAAAGAACATTTAATTACTAGACCAAACTGGCTCCAAAACCAGGCAAGCATCAAAACATAGGCATTTTTTTTAAGAAAAGCAAATCATTGTTTAGTATTTCCAGTTTCAGCTTTGGATTATTTACTCTCTGTTTCCCTGAGAACCCACTCTTTGCTGAGAACCTGCGTGGACAAGCTCAGACCCGGTTTATACTAGTTGGGGGTATAAAATGAAAATAGTAAAAGAAATATCTGTCAAATATCTGTCAGCTTTGAACTGAACCTGGCCGCAGCCATTCCCCTCCTTCCTCCTCCAACAGAGGAGGAAGGAGGGGAAGGAGGTTAGATTCCATTATAGACACAACAAAGAACTTTCTCATAAGAACCAAGGTCATCTCTACTGGCAATAGATAAGATTGGGGTAGGAGTGCCTGAAGAGCCCACCAATTAACCCAATTGGCCAACGTGACCTGTGACACTTGGGGATGGGGTTATTTCCTAGTTTAATTATACTGAAATTGCAGGAAAAAGTTAGATTTGATTTTCCATTGATGCTGTGCCGATACGATGCCCCCATTAAAAAAGACCTTTGAGAAAAAGAGTTCTGATTTGCTTGGCTTCATTAGTCGGAGCCTTGACAATATCTTAGTATCAACTCTTTGTCTTCTGTTGGGGAACCCTAACCCTAACTGCATTTAAACAAACAATACATTGAATATTCTCTTGAAAGAAATCTCTAACTCCTGAGATGTGCATCACATTGAGTGCAGATTAGTACTAATGCACTGTGCCTTTCCAAAATTATGAATTATTTCCCCAGCCTCAGAAAATGCATTTGCATTTTTTTTTCTCCCACACTTCAGCGGCAGATGGAACATGCATTCCAACAAGTTAATGTTGTGTTTGTGAGCATTTATCCCCCATTAGAGATACTATTACACATCCAAATGCTGACTACCTAAGGGAAAGCCTTTGAATAAAATTTGTTGGTTTCTTCACTCACAAAATTTGCTTCCATGTGTCACTTTTAAGATCCTTTGGGGCAAACCCAAAAGGGCTTGCTAGAATGTCACCTGAATGCTGAACGGATCCCATAATGAACTAAATACCCGTGGAGAACTGTTGTGGCCTGGCAGGAGCCGTTGGAGCTGCCGCCAGACTCCGACAGCGAGGGGTCTTATGAGTCGGCCTTGGAGGAGGTGGAGGACCCTGGACAGGGTTGTCGACTCCGAGCAGGGCGAGGAGAGACTGTTTGGCCACCAGGTGGCGGCAGAGCATTGGATCAAAAGGAATGTTCATGAAAGCATTTGGGAGTTGTATCAGGATACATGCAGGCGCAGGTCTACTCAGCATAAAGGACAACAGAGTACTTACAGGAGATGATAACAAGCAGCTGTTGCTCATTAGGATCTCCTCCTGCTGATAAAAGAGACTGCTGGTGCCATGCCCTGGTTGCAGAAGTCAACGTTCTTGTTCTCGTTCCTCGTTCGCGTTCATATATCGAGAGAAGCTAACTTGGATAAGTGGCCAGATATATAGAATCCTGTTTTGCAGTGTTTTGTGAATTATGGGACCTTTTGCCAGAGCTATTATCTTTGTTTATTTGGGCTTGCAGCCAAAAGAGCTTGGACTGATTAAAAGAACCTTTTTAGTTACGTGGCTTTTGGCTTTCGTTCCTGAACGGAGAAGGAGGGTGGTCAGAACAGTGAACTATGTGAAATACTTCTGAACTAGCATTTTACAAAAACCAAAAATGCCATCGACATTTGCTGCAATTGCTAAATCTCTGTCTGTCTGTCTGTCTCTCTCTCTCACACACACACACACACTCACTCTCACTTTCTCACACACACACATACACAAAACAGAGTGTAATTGCTCCTTTGTCCTTCTGCTCCTGAGTTTCTTTCTTTGCCTCTTTCCTTCCATGTTTCTCCACTAGTTTCCAAATAGGACAGCCAAGTAATAATCACTGGTTATCAATACATGACATGTTTTTAATTATTCTGAAGCTGATGACCTGGGCCACTTGCTCTTAGCTGTGATACTTAACAACCCTCCAGGATGATGGAAAAGCATATTATGAATGACTCAGAATAAGTATATAAATGATTGTGTAGGAGCTACAACGAAGGACAGAGTGTAAAATTCTCTCATCAATTACAGTGACGCATGCATGGAGCTTGCATTCCCTGGCTCCAGTGCTAATATACCATGAAGTTAATGCCTTCTGTCATACATTGATTAAAACATTGCTTCATTCATATACTTTCTATCTTTACTAGCATAGGTCATGTCAGCTTTTGTGCCTCGTGGCCTACTGCATCTCCACGAGTCTCATGCTACTATGGCAGTACCCACCTCTATATTTTAAATCCTTCACTGATGTCATCTGATCATTTATCTGGGTTATGATATCATCTGGCTCCATGTATCCCCAGGTCTGCCTTTGGACTGAGCAACATATTTCATATACTTGTAGCTTCCTGTAAATATACACAGTAAATAATCAGTGTGTGTGTGTGTGTGTTTGTGTGTGTGTGTGTGTAAGTGACTGATATGATTATTCCTAAATCAAACGAGTCTCTCATCTCAGCTGAAGTTGTGTGAATGGACAAAATGGAACTTGACTTGAAAATAACATGTTGGTCTGTGAGTTCCAGATGGTGTGCCATATTCCTTATCCTTTTTTCTAATGAGGAAGGGAACAGAGGATTTTCAAGTTTTGCACAAATAAAACGAAAAAAAAAACCAACCAGTTGGACATAGTGATTAAGGCATCGGTTTAGAAACTGGGAGACCATGAATTCCAATACTTCCTTCAGAACAAACCAGTTGGGTGTATTTCAAGTGTGTAAAAAAAAGACTGGAAACTAATAGTTTTCTTTCCATTTGTGAGAATGCAAAGATAATAGATGATAGATAGATAGAGTGGTGGGATTCAGCCAGTTCGCACCTATTCTGTTGGAAGGTTGTTGGAAGAAATCTTATTTTTTTTTCATTATTTTATTTTTTCCCCCACTTTACATTGCTAATCCTGTAAGGAAGGCAGGAAGGAAACATTCTGTTGTTTCTAGCCTCATCTTTATTGCCCTGCTTATAGAAACTGCCTCTCTGGTTAACTCTTATTACATTGTAACAGCTAAGGCGAAGTGCCCATCGACCTTAGTGATGTTGAGTTGGCCACGCCCATACAATCACATGACAACTGAGCCACAGCTTCCCAACTGGTCATTAGGCAGAGAACCGGTTGTTAAATTATTTGAATCCCACCACTGGATGGATGGATGAATATGGAATTAAACTATTTTCAAGGGGATTCTGGAAGAAGATTGGAAGTTGACTATAAAAAGAGAAAGTAAAGTGCTGGCCAGTCATTACTAAGCTACTGAATGAAGGGGGTGGGTCTTATGACCTGCCATCCACATTAGGGCCCCTGTTGCTCAAGTTGTATTTCAGCATGACCTGGAAATCTATTCCACTTCAAAATCTGGAGAAGCTCATGACAAGCGTTCCTATAAATCTTGCAAAGTATCACCGCAAAGTAACATTCTGAGTAAATTACACAAAGACATGTGGCCCAGGGAAATAGGACAGAGTTATATTCACTTGTGTCCACCTGGGTTTTGTGTTCCTATCACTTAGGGACACCCTGGATAGATAATGGCTAAATTCATACTTTGAAATAAGCCAGAGTTCCACAATTTCCTTTTTCAGGTCAAGAACCACTTGAGTGGCATGCTTTCTCCCAAAAAGTAGATGGGATCAGGATAAAAGAGATCAGAAATGTCCTTCTTCTATCTTGAGAAAACATTATAATTGTGGACAACTTAAACCAGTGTTTGTATGTGTGTCAGTATCTGCGTAGATTCTGAGATTTTCATGGGCGTATGCAGCCTCATGAAATACACACTTGGATTAAGCAGTGGCTTGTTTTAACTATGGATTCTGAACCATAGATAGTTTGAACATCCAGTCATAATTCACACTTATTATAAATTGCCTTTACCCATCATTTGTTTATAGCTGAGCAAGATCTGTAGGTCAGCCAGCTTCTGGATGTAATTCAAAATGCCGGGGTTCTGATCTAGGCTTCTCAAGAGCATGAAGCAAGCTCCTTGTCCCAACAAAAACCTCCTTTTATTAATTTTACAGTGAATTCTTCTCATTCCCATCCAGCGAAATCTTTCAAGGGAAGATTATAGGCACAGACCTTATCTGGCTTGGAGATCTGCCAGGCTGATATCTGCAAAACTTGGCAAGGAGTCTCTTAGAGTCACGAACCAATTAAGCCAACCAATTGTCTCCTGCAAACTCCACTTCCCTTTCGCTCATCTTTTATTTCCTCTGGGAGGGGACATTCATCGTCCACCTGTGGCCTTACTCCCAAGTCGACCCTGTTCTTTAGCTGTTCCCTTTGCACACACTGGGAATAGGCTCCAGGTGTTTGTCTGCCTCACTGATGTCTGACTCTGAAGGCAGCTAATAACTGTCATACGGCTCTGGCCCCCTCTCTGCCTCCGACACAGAGCCCTCATCAGAGCCTTCCCCAGACCTCAAGGCTGGCCCATGTTCCTTCCCAACCTCCTTACCATCCGAATCTGCTGCCAGCTCCACTGACGGGTCACACAGCCAGCTTCAAATCTTGCATGCTTAGAGCTGGTTACCTCTTCACTGAGTATACTGTGCATATAGGGTCTTTTCAATAATGTCACACACTTTCTGTGAAATAATTTCCCCGCATTTATACATGCCAGATATTCCCTGATAAACTCCCTGATGAGTTGAAAAATCTGGCTTTGGGGAGCCGCATTTGTTTTCTGTTTGATCTGCTGTTTTCAATCTCTGTTTCTGCTGGACAGGATGCAACATGGAGCCCTTTGAAGAGGAGAAGCGTAGAAATGTCAGAAATAAATTTCCAACTCCAGCGATTATGTTAAAACTGGAAAACACGTAGTAATATTAAAACCAGTGCGTAGCAAGTTCACATGAGGTTTTAGTGTTCCATACATAAACAGCCTTCTTGCATTTCTAATTCTCACCACTTCTCTAAACCCTTGCATTTTATTCTCCTTGATCCAGATTTCACCTTTTATTTAAATTTGCGAGAAATGAAACTATGTGTGTATGTATATATATATATGTGTGTGTGTGCGCGCGCACACCAATCCAAAGATATGTTTTTGCCTAATACTCCTTAGCTGCAACATCTGTATTGTTATCTCCATTGTCTGGGAATGTTGAGACTTGTAGAATTAATATAACCAGAGATTCCAAAGTGGTTTATTTAACCCTACCCTGATGCAGATCATGCACGAAGGACCTTCTGCACATGTGCAGAGCATCAAAATGGGATGTGATAATGTCCGGTGGGTGGGTGGAGCTCCTGCCAACACCACTACCAGTTTGCCTGAAATGAATAGAATCGGATTCAATTGTACCACTGTGCAGGATATGCGGCAATCTGGTGGTTAAAGGCATTTTCTGCTTTGTTCCAAAAACAGCACAATGCTTCAGAACCAGAGGTGGGTTCCTACCAGTTCACACCTATTCAGGAGAAACGGTTTGTCAAATCTACCGAACCGGTTAGAAGAGGTTCCACCAGTGGACCTGGAAAGCAGGCAAAACCTACAGAAGAGGTTCCAAAAGTTTTTGAAACCCACCACTGATCCTTGGATATGATTATTCTACACTATCATGCTCATATTTATAAAACTCAGTGCCTCTGTGAAAGGTAAGGATGACTACTGCGTTTGTGGTGCAATCAGAACATTGCGGGTGTTGAAGTGTTTTAACGCAAACCAAAGATGCCTTTTAAAAAACAAGTTGACATCATATTCTTATGCATGCCAGTGCTGTGTGTGAGGTAATTTAAGGTGGTTCTGACAAGTGTCGTCGGCATCTTCATATCCGGTCACATGGGCGGCAAGCCACTCCCATCTGGTCACATGGGCCACAAGCCACTCCCACAAAGGAGGCCACACCCACAGAGTAGGTTCAAACAATTTTTGAAACCCACCACTGTTCAGGACACAGGTGTGACAATGAACTTCTGGCTTCCTTGTTCAAAGTTATACCTGAGTTATATCTGAGACAAAAAGTAAAACATATTGCAGCTTAGAGCCAAAATAACTGTAGAGCTTTCCACATCTTTTTAGATATGCCAATTGGTTACCTTAGCTGAACGTCCCCTGCAAAAAAAGGAGGATTTTGTTGCCAAAAATAAGAGGAGCTAAAATATATTAAAAGGGCACAAATCGAGTAATGACCAAACAACATATCAGCTTACGCATGTGAAAGTACAAGGTGTTGCAAAGGCATTTTAGAGCTATATTTTGGTTATTCTGAAAATAGCTTTTATAATGCATCCCATTACAGGGAAATTGTGTGTGTTAGGCAATGGATCCGATTCTATGAATCATTCCATTTTTCTGTTGATCAACAAGACAAAGCTGTTGATGTGTCTCTGTGAGATGCTGAGTACCCTTTGAGTCTGTCAAGTGACTTTGGTGGAAATGGAAGATCTTCACTTCCCATGCTCCACATTGTGTTTTTCCAGTTGCTGATTGATGAGGCCGCCCATCTTACTCGCAGAATTGTTTGGTGAAGATAAGATAGGCACCGATTGCTTAATTCTCCTTCAGGACCGGTATGATACCAAAAAGAGATCTGTCTAATGAAATGGAAATAAATCTAATTTCCCAGATGAATCTTTTGGGAACTCAGCGCATAGAAAGGAACTATCGAAGACCAAACCCGACCTGTAAAACAGGATTTTGGAAAGCTATTTTTTTTCTCAGGTACAAAGGCAACAAAACATTATCTTTTTTTAAATGTTTTACCTTGCATCTCAAAGTTCTTAGATGAGTCAGTCCTAGCTCCTTCCTTTCTATGTCCAACATTTGAAAATAGTTACAGTAATCGAGGGGGGGGGTGGTATTAGCATATTATAATGCATTACATTCCCACCGTCCTGCCTTTTAACCATTAGTGTATGCAAATACCATGTTAACAAGTCATCATGTTTTCTCTTCAACGAATTGCTTTCGTTTGGTAAATAAATATTCATAAAGAAACGTGAACAATAAATCACTGCAGAGAGTTCAAAGCCATTTCCTTTGTCGAGTGTGCATATTTTCAGCTGTGACTCGTCTTTAATATTTCATTCAAAAGAGAGGACTCGGAGAAGGACAATGGAGGACAATGTGTCAAGTAGTAATTAAAATAGGCCATAATGATTAAAAACGCTTCCTTGATCTACATTGCGTTCAGACAAATCCATAATCGACTGCGCATATTAGAATAAGTTTTCACTCCATCTCAAATCAGTACTGGCTTAAATTACCATCGGGAAAGAATATTACCCTTTTTACATGGAAAGCAGCTGTCTGTTCTGTCTGCTGATTATCAAAAAGGTTAGGAAACCTGTGGCCCAACTGATCTTGCCGAACAGTAACTCATATAACATGATTAATGGTGAAGAAGACTGAGAGTCAAATATAGTAACATTTGGGAAATCACTAGAAACAGACAAAAACTGGAACCTGAGGATCAACCTCAAGTTCATCTATTCGTGTCCGCTGCCACCTTTGTTGGTTTACTTGCAATAGGCATGAGCTTTCAGTGGGCCCTAATTGACCCACAATCTTATAAAACTCCTATGCAAGGAATGGTGGCACAGTGGTTAAAATGCAGGACTGCAAGTTAACTCTGCCCGCAGCTAGTAGTTCAGTCCTGGCCGACTCAGTGTTGACTTAGCCTTCCATCTTTCCGAGGTCGGTAAAATCAGGATCCAGATTGTTGGGGACAATATATTGACTCTGTAAACTGCTTAGAGAGTGCTATAAAGCACTATGAAGTGGTATATACTGTGTTTCCCCGAAAATATGACATGTCCTGATAATAAGGCCATGCCACATTTTTCTGGTGGGCAAAATATAAGCCCTCCTCTGCAAATAAGCCCCCTGGAGAAACCCCCCCCCCTCTGGCCAGGCAGACCACTGTTCACCAACCTAGTGGAATCCCGAAGGTGCCAAGCTGCAGGAACCAGGGGGGGGGGCATAGGTGATCACGTACTTGGCACCTTCGGGATACTGCTAAGTTGGTGAGGGGGGTTGCCAGGCAGCTGCTCTCTTGCAAGCGGGCTCCCAAAGAGCCAGGCACAGCCTCAGGGGTGAACAGCTGGGTTGCGCTGTTGCAGTAGCACAACACAGCAGCCATGAAGTGACCATGCTCATGAGCAGCCACCCAGCAAACCCCTTTCCAGCCGGGTACAGCACCATTCACTGACCTAGGAGTATCGCCAATCTGCATGAGCACCTGATCGCCGCCGCCTTCGAAATGCCAGTGAATAGTGCTCTGCATGGCTGGAGCAGGGGGGGGGGATGTTGCACGAGCGGCTGTTCCACTCCTGCTTGCATGCATCCCAGTCTTACGATGCGCTGGCTCAGCTCTCCCTGCAGAGCCAGGGCACTCCGCTGCCGCCACTGCCATCCCAGCATGGCTTTTTCGGCGGTTTCCAAAGGCAGTGGCCACTCTGGGCATACGCTCTATGGTTGTGAGCTCATTGCTGGCAGAGCATACTCCCAGAGCATACAACCATAGTACTTATGCCCAGAGCTGCCACTGCCAGAAGACTCAGTTTGGAAGCCACCGAAAAAGCTATGCTGGGATGGCGGGGTAGCGGTGGCAGCAAAGGTGCCTGGCTCTGCAGGGAGAGCTGGGCCAGGTCATCATGTGGCTGGGAGATACGTAAGTGGGAGTGGAACAGCAGCTCATGCAAACCCCCCCTCCAGCTGTGCAGAGCACTATTCACTGGCATTTCGAAGGCGCCAAGCTGCGGGAGCCGGGGTGGTGGCAATTCAGGTGCTCACGCGGCTTGGCGATACCCCTAGGTCAGTGAATGGCACTGTGCCCAGCTGGAAAGGGGTTTTGTTGGGTGGCTGCTCGTGAGTATGGTCGCTTCATGGCTGCGTGCTGCACTGCTGCGACAGCACAACCCAGACGTTCACCCCTGAGGCTGTCCCGGCTCTTGGAAGCCCGCTCGCAAGAGAGCAGCCGCCTGGCAACCCCAAAACAATAAACCCTCCCCTGATAATAAGGCCCAAGCCATATTTTGGGGTCAAAAGAAAATAAGACCCTGTCTTATTTTTGGGGAAACACGGTAGGCTTAAGTGCTATTGCCGCTGCTCTATCCCCATATCCAGTTTGAAAGGACAAAGAAGTGGTAGGGTCATAGGAAGAGATCCAAACAGAGAGTATTTAAGGTTGCTAATTTAACCTCTGTTGTTCCTTCTATTTTACTCTCAAAGAAAAGGCATTTCCTGCTTCAATAGGAAGGTTGGGGAAAGGATAAGAGGAGCCATTATAGCAATTTCTGATAGTAATTTCCTCACCATTGAGGGTGGTAGATCAGAAAACTTGATTGACTTCTGACAGTTATATCCTATGTTTCTTTCCCGGTATTTAAGGCATTATATATTGGGGTTTGCAAATGAGGCCCTTTGATCTGAGCCTCACTTGAGAACAGGGAGCTGGATTGGGGCCATTTGATGTGCAAAATCAATTTAAGAAACCTCTTGTGTCACCTTTTATGCCTCCCGAGTAGCATAAGGATCGTTGTTTTTACCTTTTTCCAACTGGGAGAAATATGTAATTGAGAGAGGCTTAAAATCAATACTTTGTCATTCAAACCTCATACAACTGCGTTGCCTGTGTTTGCAAACACTCCTTTGAAGAGTTTCTCCGTCTTTCCAGGACTCAGTGGTGTTTTGATAAATAACATTTCTAGCTGGCTAATTTTGTAGCTAATTATCATCAAACACAGATCTTCTACAGTATTAGACATGCTTCGGGAAAAAAAATTCCTTTCAACCATATGCATGAGAGAATTACAAATTCATCAGAATATAGGTTTCAAATCTGAAATTAATGGTTCATTATGTTACCATAGTAGTAAATATAAAATTTTACAGTTGAATGATAGGAAAAATAACTGACAAATTAATATATGATTGATCCCAAAATTAAAAATCATAATCCATAGGCACATTTAATTATAAAAATAAATAAATTAAAGTTGTGGAATGTTTTAGTGTATAGTAGCATTTACTCAAAGTAATTTTGGTAAGGCATTCAAGCTGTTAAGCAGGTCTAAGATAAAAGCTTGTGTTGTCTTTCATAATTGCCACCTGTGTATTAAAAAGCTTCTATTGAGTCCAGATTAATCCCCCAAAATACCCACATGACATCTTAAAGAGACATCTACATGTGAAGTACTATTAGCAGTTTGGGAATGATGCAAAGGAAGCTTTGGGTAACGATATGGACATATTTTTCATGCACTTAAGATGAATGAGCATGCCAAAATATAAATAATATAAATAAGAAGGAGGATCATGTTTGCTTATGGCAGCACCTTTTCAAATTAACGCATATTTATTAAAAGACATAAAATGTTTATAGGAACAAGACTCCACAATCAATCCAGGTGACACTGTATCCTATTTCCATGCCAACAGAACCATCACAGGCTTCAATTAGCACATACACAACATTAGAGGCACTTTCACACAATCTTCCTGTAAATTGTATGCCATCACCAACCAGCAATGCCCCATTAGGTAGGATTCAATGTAAGTCAATAGGACAAATTATGCAAAAGAATTAATGGACAGAGGTTTTGATATCAAACTCAAAAGGAGCATTCCAACTTCCCAGGACGCTATAGGGCCAACCTTCAAGTGATTGGTTGGAAAAATGGCATCACTGAATGACAAATTATTGAAGAGGCAATCTCAAAGGCCTCAACAAAGTCTTTTAACACATTACAGTTTTAATAATAGCAACAGCAATAGCATTTGGATTTATATACCGCTCTATAGTGCTTTATAGACCTCTCCAAGGAGTTTACAGAGCCAGCATACTGCCCCCAACCAATCTGGGTCCTCCTTTTATTGACCTCGGAAGGCTGAGTCAACCTTGAACCAGTCAGGATCGAACTCCTGGCAGTGGGCAGAGTTCGCTTACAATTCTGCATTCTAACTACCGTGCCACCTCGCCCTTAACAAACTACTGGTAATCTGTGTCCCGTTTGCCTAATCAACCTATCTTCTTTTCCTCCTTCGCCTGCCTCACCTCAATTTAAATCTTACATCAGTCTATAAGTCTAGCCACTCTATGCATCTGATGAAGTGATCCGCAACTTATGCCTTTTAATAAAAAGGTGCTACAAAGTCTCTAAATAGAAATGGGAATCAGAGCATATCAAAGGATGCAGCAAAGCTTCTGCTCACGAGAGCAATATAACAAAGTTAGCTGCCTTACGCAAAGCAGTCCTGCCTTATACCAAGTGAAAACCTCATTCCTTCAGCACCTGTGTGTGTTGACGCTGACTGGCACACAGCCATGTAAAGCAAAGATGGGCAACAATAATGGCTGTAATGATAACTGATTGACTGATTGATTAAGGCTTATAGTCGAGTACCCAGATCAGTGGTGGGTTTCAAAAATTGTTCGAACCTACTCTGTGGGTGTGGCCTCCTTTGCGGGAGTGGCTTGCCGCCCATGTGACCGGATATGAAGATGCCGACGACACTTGTCAGAATCACCTTAAATTACCTCACACACAGCACTGGCATGCATAAGAATATGATGTAAACTTGTTTTTTAAAAGGCATCTTTGGTTTGCGTTAAAACAACTTCAACACACACATGTTCTGATTGCACCACAAACGCAGTAGTCATCCTTACCTTTCACAGAGGCACTGAGTTTTATAAATATGAGCATGATAGTGTAGAATAATCATATCCAAGGACCAGTGGTGGTTTCAAAATTTTTTGGAACCTCTTCTGTAGGTGTGGCCTGCTTTCTGGGTCCACTGGTGGAACCTCTTCTAACCGGTTTGGTAGATTTGACGAACCGGTTCTACCGAATAGGTGCGAATTGGTAGGAACCCACCTCTGACCCAGATATAAGGAAAACAACACAAGGAGAGAAATGATGACTTGTGCATAACAAAAACACCTCGTCATTTCTTTTAGATATCATGACACACACACAGAATTTATGTGATGATATCATCATGGTTTAGAACAGATGCTGTTGGCTGGAGCTGGAATTTTCAGATTCTCTAACACCTCTGCATGATAACATAAACCTTATGTGCAGAAAATGCAGAAGCTTCCTGATAAATTTTGTTGGAGTGGATGGAGTGAGCTAGTTTGGGGTACTGGTGAAGTCATCAATCTAGAATCCATGGGACCATGAGTTCTAGACTCCCATTAGGCAGATAAGCGAGTATCTGCCAAGAAAGCTGCAGAGATCTTATTCAGCCAGGCACCAACTAACTTGAAGGTACACACACATGCATACATGCGCATAAACACACCAAGAATGGATGGAGAGAAATCCCACCCCAAGAGGTCCAAAGATAAAAGAATTAAAAGAAAACATAAACATGATCTGCCAACGAAATCCAACCTGTCAATCGATATAGTGTTCAGAAACCCCAAACTGGAGAAAATAAAATGGTGCAAGTCAAGAATGGAAATACTTCCCTGTTGTGGCCCAGCAGGAGCCGTTGGAGCTGCCACCAGACTACGACAGCGAGGGGCCCTATGAGTCGGCTCTGGAGGATGTGGAGGACCCTGGACAGGGTTCCGACTCTGAGCAGGGCGCAGAGAGGCTGGTTGGCCACCAGGAGGCTCCTGAGCCTTGGACCAGTGGGGAGGAGACAAGGGAGTGTGAGCCGGATGCCAGTAGTGAGTTGTTCCTGGATGCCCGGCACCGAAGAGCTAATAGGCGCCAGGAACAGTTGCGCATTTACAGGAGGTAATTGCACTCAGCTGGTGGTCATTAGGCTCCTCTCCAGACTATAAAAAGACTACTTGTGCACACGCCCTTCTTGCAGAAGTCAACGCAGGAACGAATGTTGGAGAACATTGTTATGAGCTTGGCAGGTTGGATTGCTGCCAAGCCTTATCTGTGTTTATTGCTGCCCAAGCTTGTCTGTGCCAGTTTGCTGCCAATGACCTGTCTGTCTGTTAATTAAATGCCGTAACTTATCTTTGGCTCGGAGTGTGTGTTGGTGTGGGACGAGGGGTGGCAGAACACTTCCCCTTCTCATTTGAGGTATTTTTTTTAAATGAAGGGATAGCTCCATTCCCCCCCCCCCACCCCGCATGTTCCGTGTTTTTCTTTTGTAAGGTAAGGAAAAGCTCTTCCCAACAGGCTGAAAGCCATGTGCCCTAATGTCCCAGGAGTGTGGAATTACAGATGCAGAAAATACAGAGGAATCTAGGAACTTGTGGAAGATACTGTAGATGCAAATTAGACCGGTGGTATTCTGCTTTGGTTTTATTTGCGTTTCTATTGCTGTTTGGTGGGGCAACGGCTGAGATAAACTCTGCTGTTCCTCTTTCGGCTTTCAGCTGCTGGTTAGTCTTTTAAACTTGATATGTGTGTATGTAGATATGTATGTATCTCTAGTGTGTTCTCCTGAGCAAAAAAAATGCCAGGAGAAAATTGTGGGTGGATGCAGGAAGTCTATAGGAGAAAGAGCGAGAGATTCTCTTATGAATTTCAGGTACTTTGTGCCCCACATCCCAGTTTGTATGCAGATGTGCTCCACTGCACCCCACTGCATCCAGTAATTCTCACTGTTTCAATGCTCAAGCTAGCAAAAGGTTTCTTTCACATGATCTTCATTTGCCAGAAGATTTCTAAAGAGCTAGGGAAGTGTTTATGTGGCAAATGCAGTGGTGGGTTTCAAAAAATTTTCGAACCTACTCTGTGGGTGTGGCCTCCTGTGGGAGTGGCTGGCCGGCCATGTGACCTGGTAGGAGTGGCTTGCCGGCCATGTGCTCTCTCTCTCTCTCTCCTTCCTTCCTTTTGTCTCTCTGACCCTTTTTCCTTTATTTCTTTCATCTCTCTCTCACTTTTTCTTTCTTTTATCTTCTTTCTTTCTTTCTTTTTCCTTTCTTTCTTTTTTTCTTTCTTTCTTTCTTTCTTTCTTTCTTTCTTTCTTTCTTTCTTTCTTTCTTCCTTTCTTTCTCTTTCTCTTTCTCTCTCTGTGTGAGTCTGTCTGTCTGTCTGTGTGTGTGTGTGTCAGTGGTGGATTTCAAAAATTTTTGGAACCGTTTCTGTAGGTGTGGCCTGCTTTCTGATGGAACCTCTTCTAACTGGTTCGGTAGATTTGACGAACTGGTTCTATCGAACTGGTGCAAACTGGCAGGAACCCACCTCTGGGCAAATGCCCACCCGCCCCTCTTTACCGATATTTGAGCAGATCAGGCTTCTAGAGAGCCGAGGTGGCACAGTGGTTAAATGCAGCACTGCAGGCTACTTCAGCTGACTGCTAGATCAGCAGCTCAGCGGTTCAAATGTCACCGGCTCAGGGTTGACTCAGAGCCTTCCATCCTTCCGAGGTGGGTAAAATGAGGACCCGGATTGTTGTTGGGGGCAATATGCTGACTCTGTAAACCGCTTAGAGAGGGCTGAAAGCCCTATGAAGCGGTATATAAAAATCTGCTATTGCTATTGCTATTATTGCTATTCTGCGCACACACATGGAGCATACGGCACCTGCACGACGCTCCGCCAAGCAGCTGGAGCATTGCAGAGCATTGTGGGCGGTAAGTAAGCATGCACATGCTGTGCACGTGGTCTGTGCATGCATGTGGTGGATGTACGGCCCCATTGCATCATACCAGTTGCACCGGGATCCAGAACCCACCACTATTTTGGACCTATGTTTATTTCCTGTTTATGATCATACTCGAAAACTAGAGAGCCGAGGTGGCACAGTGGTTAGAGTGCAGCACTGCAGGCTACTTCAGCTGACTGCAGTTCTGCAGTTTGGCTGTTCAAATCTCACCGGCTCAAGGTTGACTCAGCCTTCCATCCTTCCGAGGTGGGTAAAATGAGGACCTGGATTGTTGGGGGGAAAATGCTGACTCTGTAAACTGCTTAGAGAGGGCTGAAAGCCCTATGAAGCGGTATATAAGTCTAACTGCTATTGCTATTGCTATTATAAATCTGTGGTTACACAGTCTATCAACATTGAAAAATAACATTTGTTTGCTGCCCACTATTCCTGATAAATCCACAATTTTGTTTGAGACTCTGTTAATGCTTCTGGTCCAAACTGTGAAATCAAAATGAAGTTTAATTGAATGTTTTTCAATTTAGGGCAACAACTGAAATGGTTTTTTTAAAAAAATGGCTGGCAATAAGTTGAATTAATATCTCTGATTGTTCATGACTTCAGTAAACTAAACTAAACTAAAAACTTTGCAATTTTCAAACTGAGTATTCTCATGGTATATGGTTACTTTATGAATAATATATTCATAATATATTATACTGTGTATAATAGTATATTTTCCTTCTGACATCTAACGTTTCTTTCAATTTTTAGTGATGAAAATACAAGTCAAAATGACACAGCTAAAAGACAGGAAAATTAAAATGCTTATCATTATATGACAGCTGAAATTTAGATAAGCAAAACAAAGTGAGCTGTCCTTTGTATAGAATATTTCTGCTTAAAATGTTTTAGCAGAACAATACTTCTCTATAAATAGCACTCTTGAAATAATATTCATTTTTTTAAAAATTATTTGTATTTTATTAAAAAATTAATGGGATTTTAACTATGTGTTTTATCAATTTTTATTTGTGAAGTAGATTACATCCAAAAATAAAGTAAATTCCTTTGGAATATTTATTCCCAAATATTTAAAACAATCCAAATAACAAGTAAACCAGTAGTGGGTTTCAAAAATTGTTGGAACCTACTCTGTGGGTGTGACCTCCTTTGTGGGAGTGGCTTGCCACCCATGTGACCAGATGGGAGTGGCTTTCCGCCCATGTGACCGGATATGAAATTATGAATTAGTACTTAGGTCATTCCAAATAGCTATTCAGAAACTCTGGCATTGAAGCATGCAAGTCTTAAAGCTGTCAAGTTACAAGATCCTTGCCAGTGGTGGGTTTCAAAAATTTTTGGAACCTCTTCTGTAGGTGTGGCCTGCTTTCCAGGTCCACTGGTGGAACTTCTAACTGGTTCCATAGATTTGACGAACCGGTTCTACCGAATCAGTGCGAACTGGTAGGAACCCACCTCTGAAGTAAAACCATTTTTGTTTTTACACATTTCCATACAAACATTAAAACCTACAGAAAGTATTGGACAATTATTTGAATTAATTGAAAAATAAACACATACATGACAATAATTTGAATAGCATACAATATCAACAATGCGCATAAATAGTTCTTGTTCATTTTATATACTTCTTTTCATAAATTAATTCAACCTCAGCCAATGATATACCTAATATGGCAGATAAATGATTGCAGGCCCAAATTAAAAAGGAGATTAAAAACATCCATGATGAGTTCCACAACACCTTTTGATAAATGAAGAGGTAGCTGCATTTGCAATAACCTTATGAAAAGGAATAGAGTACCAAATAGTGATCCAATTAATACTTTAAAAAGGAATTAATGTAAAGGGTTTCAAATGTTTCACTGCAGTATATCAAGGGCTTTTTCTTCATCCTGTAAAACTATCACAGGTTTCAATATTTCTGAATTGAAAATGCAGAAAGTTAATTAGTAGTGTATCATTAGTAACTCCTTTTATGGATCCAGGTTGTTCAGGATGGGTAATCAAAGATAATGTTTTCTGTAATCTATAAACCAAGGTCACAGTCATATTTTGCATTTCTATTTATCAAGGAAACTGGATAGATTGATTGCACATTTTTTGAACATATATTATTTCTTTGTGTACAATTACTGTATATTTGTGACCGGTAAATACCTTTTCTTCCAGTACTTTTGCAGCTGCTGGCCCTGGTTGCTCAGCCAATAGTTCTGCAGCCCATTTTTCATCAGGCATCCAGGAACTCCAACACCTAGCATGGTCCTTGTTAACTCAGGTGGTGACCGAGCCAAGTATGGATTTCTGTAATTTATGTCTCACCGTAATTTTTATGGGAGAGACACTCTTCCTCTGATTCCTCTGATGAGACCTCAGGCATAGCTCTCATCAGAGCACATAGGGCAGTGCCTCACCAGGGATGATATTGTTGTTATTATTATTATTATTATTGTTGTTGTTGTTGTTATTTACCCTTTTAATAAACAACCATTTATCTTTCTCCTCGTGAAATTATCTGGAAAAAAATGGAATAATTGTTTTTTCTACTAACTTAAAAGGATATTAGGGCATGATGATGATGAAGATAGATAGATAGATAGATAGATAGATAGATAGATAGATAGATAGATAGATAGACAGACAGACAGACAGACAGACAGACAGACAGACAGACAGACAGATACTGTATCTAGATAGCTAGATAGACAATCAGATAGATGGACAGTCAGATAGCCAGCGACAGCCAGCCAACCAGATAGGTAGATAGGTAGGTAGGTAGTTTTTTCTTTATCTACCCAGTTGCCTCATTGCTTTCAAAACCAAAGATATCTTGACAAGAAAGTCATTTTTATGAAATATGAATACAAATCTTAATAACTATTAACTTGGGTAGATTAGCAGGTTAATAAAAGTTAACTGTATATGGATCTAAACTACAGACTTATTGAAATAGATTACTAGCCACATCCTTCCATATTTATTTGAAATATTGACATTGCTGACTAAAACTTGTTGATGAATAGAAAATGTAGTTCGTTTGCAGTCCAGATTGACTTGTGTAATACAATTTTTGTATTCAGAACAACCTTACTTAATCAACCACCCTCCAGCAGACATGAGATGAAGTCTCATGGTTTATAATAGATTAGCATATTGTATGAACCCAGTCAATGGCAGCCTACTAGACAAATCATGTAGAATAAGCCATGACTTAGCACAAGGAACAAATCTAGTTAGTATCTCTCTTACAAACTGTCCTGATTATATCTTAAATATCCCCATTCCTTTTATGTTTAAATGCTCCAGTGCAATAAAGCAATCACAGGTTTTTGAGTCATTAGTGACACTAGAGCTAGGTGGCTATGCTTCCTTTAGGTAATAATGACTATTAGCAATTTAATTGAAAAACAATCAGTTAGGAAAAGAAGTCAGGGAATACACAAATCTCTTCCCAGGAGCTTTTGGCTCAGGAAACACACCAATTAACTGGCAAGGCAATTGGATGAGATAGAAGAAGGAGAACAATGAGGTGGCACATTCACATTGATTATATAGAGTGATGGACGTGGAGGTTGATTGACAGGCTATCCTTCTCTCCCAAAATGGAGTTTTGTACGTTTAAAAAGTGGCATCAATCAGATGAATTGCAGGCCAAGACAGGTCTTTGGTAAAGACAACAAATGCAATACAAATGAACAGTAAGGCTGATAAGTTAGATCTACAGATCCTTTAAACTAGCATATAAATGTCTATTCTTTTCATGAGGTATTTAGCATTGTTTGGGTACTATCCCAGAATGGGAATATTAATATTCTTCCTTGAACAAATTTATTTTCCCACTCCATTTTTTTCTTATCCTTTTTGGTCCTCCAACAAATGTTGAAGAGAGGATGATGCACCTTCTGATGTTTCTGAAATCATCATCATCATTCAAAGCATCCATCAGGCCTCTGTACGTTGTTCATCTAAAGGTTGCTTGATTGATTTGGATGTAACTCAGTCTCTTGCCTTCAATCTTAGCTGCCAGGTCAACCACATATTGTTGGAACAGACATCCTCTTTTTAGAAGATTATTACACTCATTCTCATGATTCATTATTTGATATGCATAGTAACACATTGCTGCTAGTTTCTTGTTGTTCATCATTTGGATCTATCCGCCATCTCCAAGAGGAAAGAAAAGTGTGTACTGAAAGTTGTCATGACCCTTAAATTATTTGCAAACCTCCTCCTTGTTCTTTCATCATAATGTTCTGTGATATTGGTTCAGTCTCAGTTGTCTGGTATAATGACAGTGACTCTGTTGCCAATTTGTGCATTAAATCTTCTCTCCTCTTCAAATGCTGGTCTCCCATCAAGATCAATGATAATGGAAGCTTCTGGCATGTCTCAAATTTGTTCTTTTGCAAGTTGAAAGGACGCAATGTACAGATTTTGTTGTCATAGCAGTTTCTAATAATTCAACAATTTCATGTTGTGTTCCCATCATTGTCGAGTAATTCTACTCTGTCTTGGTGCACAAAGTAAAATTGAATACATTTGGTTTGCTGGTTGGGGTCTGGCATTAAATGCCCACTATAATGATGGATTGGCCCTTGAATAATCATAGGATTCCAAGCATCCCTCACTGGAAGGATTTTGTTGGCACCAAAGGATGTCATTTAGAAGAGGCAGCTATATTATCTGATGTTGTTCCTGAACTCATTTACAATAGGTTCATCACTGCTATCTAAATTGATGAGTTCATTAGGTAGAGATTGCAAATTGCCCATCCTGATCTTTCCCTTCATACAGCAAACATTGGCAGTTTCTCCAGGGAATAACAATGCATGACACTTTGCTCCACTAACATACATTATGTAACCTGTGCAATTTTGCCTTGCTTTTTTCTGTTGAGATCTTGTTGTTGAAGATGAGTATTGCTGTATTGAGGAAGTCTTGCACTAATTTCTGTTTGCAACATACATATTCTCAAGCTGATCTACCCTTTCTTTCTCCATCTTCTCTTGTCTTTTCATTCTGATCTTTATTTATGGTTCTGAAAATGTGTAACTCTTACGTCCTCCATTTCTTCATCTTTCGTCCTCCTTGCCCCATCCCAGCAATGTTTGGTGTCAACTCTTAACCATGATGTTCCCCCTTCTCTTTTTGTGTGGAACAATTACGCTCAAAATTATTTAATTTAAATAATTAATTTAATCACAATGTTGTATGCTGCCGTTTTCATCTCAGTACAGTTTAGAATCTCTGATGGCTTCTCCATTGATAGTTCTAGGAAACTATCAAAGAAAGTTTAAAAATAGGATGCCATGGCCTCCTGAAGGTTAGGGCAAGACCCATCTACCTGATCTCTGGTGGCCAAAATAAGGCCTCAGTTTCAGAGTAGTAAGCAATTGAAAAGTGTAAAAGAATGGGCAAGGAGTATAGCTAATATACTTGACTGACACCAGGGAAATCCAGTTTTCTACTCCATCTGTAGTCACAACAGCTCATTCTACCTCACAGGATTGTTTTGAAGATGTGTAGGTGGATGGGGCACTATGTAAGTGAACAAACACAGAATGTAGATACACGCTCAATTTCTTTGGGCCAGAGAAAAGATACATAAAGCAGTAAACATATCCAAGCCTTTCTTTGTGCATCTTTAAAAAAAAATCTTCTGTAAGAATCACTTGATAAGTCAATTGCTTGTTGTTAGGTAGGGGAAGGATTGCAGATTGGCTGGGAATTGTCACAAAATGTTGCAAATGAAGAACATGTCACTGCAGCAGGAGCATAACAGCACTCAGTAGCACTCAAATAGCAACAATTTCCCCAAATTTCATTCCTCAGGAGAAATGAATTCTGGATTTTGGACACATTCTGCAAGTGTCATTTAAGGTCTCTTGATTAAAAAATTGTTGCCCTATAATGTGAGTCACTGTTTTGTCCAGGTAAAGGTCATGGCAAAGAGAATTTCAGTAATATAGAGATGTTGATTGCAGAAGAATTGAGTATCATCTCTATATGCCATCCCAAGATCTTAGAAAATGCTATCTCGTTTAGGGAATTGTTTAAGACCACCATATTCATAACTTTTAAATTAAGTACTCTATACATTTAAAAACAATCAATGCAGGGTAGTGGATAAACAATTGTGTGCCAAATGGGTTCCTTCATGGCCTTGAGAAGATCTATTTCCCAGCTGTCACATCATTCAGCCTGTTTTTGAATGTTTTGGAGGATGCTAGCTAAACAACAGAAGCTTACCTCTTTGATTTTCTAGGTCAAGGGCATTGCAAACTTTTATTGTGCAATGAAACTAAGGGGAAAAATAAACCCTGCAATGTCACAAGATTGCCAAATCGAATGCAATTCAGACAATGCCAATACACAACTGCTCTGACCCCCTCCTCCATCCAGTAACGAATGCTGAGACAGGCTTAACTGGAATGTACTTTAATTAGCAAAACATCAAAACCTCGGTGGCTGAAAGCCAACCAGAACAAACAGATAAAGACCTTGGCAGCAACTCAGACAAACTCAGGCAGCAATAAACACAGATAAGGCTTGGCAGCAATCCAGCCTGCCAAGCTCACAGTACTGTCCTCCGACATTCAATCCTGCGTTGACTTCTACAAAGAGGGCCGCGTCCACAAGTAGCTTTTATAGTCTGGAGAGGAGCCTAATGACCACCAGCTGAGTACAATCACCTCCTGTAATTGCATAATTGTTCCTGACGCCTAGTAGCTCTTCGATGGCGTGCATCCAGAAACAACTCACTGCTGGCTTCTGGATCACTCTCCCTTGTCTCCTCCCATCCGGTCCAAGGCTCAGGAGCCACCTGGTGTCCAACCAGTCTCTCTGCGCCCTGTTCAGAGTTGGAACCCTGTCCAGGGTCCTCCACATCCTCCAGAGCCGACTCATAGGGCCCCTCACTGTCGGAGTCTGGTGGTAGCTCCAATGGCTCCTGCTGGGCCACAACACACAACTATATTATAAGACTCCTGCATGAGCTCTTGTAAAACCTCATGTAAGTTAATAAAGTGTTTAGATTTATTTTTAAATTGATTTCAGTGGATAGGGGCACTAATTGAAGATGAGGGCAGTTTGATCTAATAGTGAAGGCACCAGGTTAGGAACCAGGATACTGTGAATTCTACCCCCTCCCCTATAAGTTTGTTAGCTGCCCTGAGTCCCCCCGGGGAATAGGGCGGCATACAAGTTTAATAAACCAAGTTTAATAAACCATAGTCCAACCTTAGGCAAAAAAGCCAGGCACAACAATGGGCAAATCCTTCTCTCTCAGCTCAATCCACTTCACAGGGTTACTGCTGTGGGGAAAATAGGAAGGTAGGTTCACCACATTGAATTATTTGTAAACAATAATAAAGGCAGGATACAAATAAACAAAATATTCTGATACTTCTGAAATAAGTAACTCATATTGGGTGATGAGAATTCATAGTTATCTTGAATATACAATGATTTGAATAGTGGACTAATTATCTTGAATTGGTTGTAAAAAGTGAGCTCGGCGGCCACAAGTGGATCACCCAAAGTGGTATTGGTATTGAAGACTGAAGTCACTGTTTTTGCTACTTAAAACATTCCCCCCCCCCTTACACAAACACAAACCAATGCCATGAAATATCACACCGGATAAATCTTTTTCAGGCCATCATCAGTTGTGTAAATCTCCTGTTAGCCTTGAGGCAAAAGCTGGGGAACTAACTTTATACTGCAAATGTTGCATCTATGAATTTTCTGCATCATCTACATTATTAACCTGATATGTAAGCCCACCTCCAACTCATACTTCTGTCATTTCCCCTGTAGAAAGAAAGTGATTTTGCGATCACCTTTTGCAGGTAATTCCTCATTCTGATGGGTATACAGTGAAATATTTTTATTTCTTTTCAATTGCATAGCTTTTTTCTTTTTAAAAAAATAACTCAATTTATAAAATGATAGAAGCCCATTTTAAATTTTTTAAAAAAATCTTACAATTACAAATGTCCATTTTAGTATTTTTTCCATTTTAAAGGAAAATAAAAGGAATAAAATATGCTTATTCCCACATTCTTGCTGCTCAAACCACCTGCAATGCAGTCTGTTAAATTCAGACTCAAAAGGTAAGTTCAAAAAATCTAAAATTTTTCATCATGGAATAAAGGTCCAGCTAGATGACATCCATGTAATCTTTCTGCTACAAAAGCTAAACTGGTTGTCGAGAAGCTTCTGGTTACCATTGAAGGTTCTGGAGAGCTTCTATAAGATCCACAAAAAATGAGGGTCTGGATATTTGTGGGATCACCTTTTTCCAATCATCTTCCCAGCCTGTAAAATCTGACAAGGCTGGCATATTTCAGGTCCCATCAATTAAGCAATATCGTCTCTATTGCTCAAATTGTCCCCTGAAGTCTTTATGGTCCTGACCCTAATGTACTTTACATATTATATATAAAGATCTGTGTTTTCTCAAATTATACAAATATATTAAGAGTGGTTTCAAACTGTGTGCTCATATAATGCGTAGGATGCGGAAGGGGTGTGAAGAAAACCTCAATTGGTGGGGATTGAGATGCTCAGAATAAATGAAGGGATTGACTTAGCAATAGTTCTGTATAATTTGGGAACATTTTGGACCCTCATCATTTTTTAAAATTGGTTGCTTAATATTCTCCTTTGGGTGAAGAAATGTAAAGTGTGAAAGCTCTTTCTTGGCGTTTCTAATGACAGAGGAAGCCATGATTACCTTTAAAAGCCACCCACTAGATTTTACTTTTGAATAGCATCACTTAATGGGTTTCAGTGGGCGCCTAAAAAAATGACTCTGTGTTTTTCATAACTGTACGTTAGGCAAAGTTTCAAATGATGCAACTCTCCTAGCTCTCTCTATATTGCTAGAAATAGGACAGTCTTAAAAATGTGAGAAAGGGGGAGAGGGGGGATCTCAACTGATATGAAATAAGCTAGTTTGGTCTAGTGGACAAGGTACCAGGCTAGAAAGTAGGAGACTATGAGTTCAAGTCCCACCATAGCCATGAAAGCCGGCTGGGCAATCTTGGGCCAGTCACTTTTTCTTGGCCCAACTCACCTCACCGAGTTGTTGCTGTGTGGAAAATAGGAGAAGGAAAGTGTGTTGGATATTTTGCTGCCTTGAGTTATTTGTAAAAATAATAAAGGTGCTATATAAATGAAAGGTAAAAAAACAACGTAATCTAATCTATTCTATATAATAAATATTAATACAATACAATACAATAAGCAAGCATATGAGGACATAAACAAAAAATGCAACTAGAATTTTTTGCGCCCCTGTTCTGACCCCGCTCGTCCCGCACCAACACACACTCCGAGCCAAAGATAAGCTACGGCATTTAATTAACAGACAGACAGGTCCTTGGCAGCAAACCGGCACAGACAAGCTTGGGCAGCAATAAACACAGATAAGGCTTGGCAGCAATCCAGCTCATAACAAAGTTCTCCAACATTAATGCCTGTTGGCTTCTGCAAGAGAGGCATGTGCACAAGCAGTCTTTTTATAGTCTGGAGAGGAGCCTAATGATCACCAGCTGAGTGCAATTACCTCCTGTAACTGCACAACTGTTCCTGACAGCTATTAGCTCTTCGGTGCCGTTCATCCAGGAACAACTCACTACTGATGTCCGGCTCACTCTCCCTTGTCTCCTCCCCACTGGTCCAAGGCTCAGGCACCTCCTGGTGGCCAACCAGCCTCTCTGCGCCCTGCTCGGAGTCGGAATCCTGTCCAGGGTTCTCCACATCCTCCAGAGCCGACTCATCGGGCCGCTCGCTGTCGGAGTCTGGTGGCAGCTCCAACGGCTCCTGCTGGGCCACAACAGCCCCCTAGAAAGCTAACAACTATAGGTAGTCCTTGAATTACAACAGTTCATTTAGTGACTATTCAAACTTACAAAGGCACTCAAAAAGTGACTTATGACTGTTTTTCACACGACACTTGCAGCATCCCTGTGGTCACATGAACAAAATTCAGATGCTTGGCAACTGATTCATATGTATGATGGTTGCAGCGTCCCAAAAGGGTCATGTAATCTCCTTTTGCGACCTTCTGACAAGCAAAGACAATGGGGAAGCCAGATTCACTTAACAACTCTGGCAAGAAAAATTGTAAAATGGGACAAAATTCACTTGTCTCACTTAGCAACATAAATTTTGGGCTCAGTTGTGGTCATAAATTGAGGACTACCTGTACTCTTACAAAGTAGCCGCTAATATTATGAACTTCTGGTGCTGGAAAGGAAGGAGAACAAGAATCAGAACCTTATATGTGCAAAAACGGAAAGACACATCAATTCCAACAATGGAAGAGTGGATGGTCAAGAGTGCTGCAGTGGCCTAGGGGTGGAACTCTCGCCTCACGGTCAGGAGGCTGTGAGTTCTATCCTAGGTAGCGGCAGATATTTCTCTCTGGGCACAATGAGTAAATATCAATTGCAAACTCTGCATTGGTGACAGGAAGGGCATACGGCCAGTAAAACACTCAGCTCCATACAGTTGCCCCGACTCATTAAAAGGCAAAAAGAAAAGGATGGATGGATGGTTAAGCTGATGGGGTTGGCAGAGATGGCAAAACTTACTGTTTTAATTAAAGAGAAGAAATTATCCAGCTTTGTTTCTATTTAGAAACCACACCTGGACTTTTTTCAAACAAAAAAAAACCCTGTTATCTGCTTTAATGACTAGATTAATTTTGTTGCAGTAGAAACAGCTTGTACCTATGAGAAACGTAAAAGAAAAAGTTGAGCGATAGCTTTTTCTTGTATTCTTCTGCATGGAAAAAACTCATCAGTCCTTGGGGTCCCCCCCCATTGCTTTCTATACCTTTATGCCCTTTTTTCCTCTCTTTTCTGATCCTTGTTTCTACTTGCATTTTATATTATAATAAATGCACTATGATTAGTAGCCGCCAACAGAAAAATAACCTCAATGAATCTGCCAAATACTTCCACCACTCTTACCTCTCCTGGTAGGAAATCTCATAGTATGAATACGTGCTGGATGAAGCCATGTCTTCCTTTGCATCTTGGAGTTTTTCTTGTTCACCTAAATGAAAAAATAATAATATTCCTCAAGATCGGTCGCCATTTATTTGCAATCATTCTGTAGGACACCATATTTTCCCCACTCCTCTCAGAATTAAGGAAATAATTATCAAAATATCAAAAACAAAATTGCCCTCGGGTGGTGAATAGTGAGGAAAAACGCACACCTATCAATTGATTGTGTTGAAAATCGAAATGACAGTGATGTTTGTGTGACCCTGTGAATAAAACTAACAAGGTATGATATCAAGCAGGACAATGTGGCCAACTATCTCAGAGAATTCAAAATATCGATGTGCTCTCCCTCCATATTGATCTGTGGAACTTTCTACAAAGGCCCCAGTGGAATGAAAGAGAAAAGTACATTTCCTGAAAGAAAAGCTACATGATACCAAAAAAAAAAAAAAAAAACAACACACACACACACACACAAAACCAACAACCCACCGCCATAAAATTACAGTCTGCTTCTATTAAATTTGTTATATCAAGAAAAAAAAATTGGCCCGAGCACAATATGAAACAGTTGACTTTGACAAATCACTCTGAGTCAATCAAATTCATACAATATAAAACATTTATATTATTTTTCTATGAGCCATGGTGGTGAAGTAGTTAGAATGCAGTACTGCAGACTAATTCTGCCAACTGCCAGCAGTTTGATTCTCACAGGTCAAGGTTCACTCAGCCTTCCATCCTTCCGAGGTCGGTAAAATGAGGACTCCGATTATTGGGCACAATATGCCAATTCTTTAAGCACTTAGAGAGGCCTGCAAAGCACTGTGAAGCAGTATGTAACTCGAAGTCCTAGTGTGGATATCTAGTTTTGCTTTACAAATGGTACAACTTTTTAAATATACACGTGAAAAAGTTGGCAATGTACAGCTAAACAATGGCAAAAATAGAGAAACATCAACAGAACGCCCCTGAAGTCTCAGGGTTCATTACAGAGGCAGGACTCATCACACCGACACAAGATTTGGAAACAACAATACTTCCTCGCATACCAGAAGGAACCAATGTTCCTTCCAAGTTTCACACTTGTGCAGCTGCCCAGCAGCTGTCAGATGACTGCGGAAAAGTGTCAATTGCCTCCTTACTGTCAAAGATGACATATTAGTTTTGCAAAGAGATAATCTAAGGAAGGGATAGAAAGAGAAGGGAGGAAGAGGCCTGAAGACTTTCTACCAGATTCCAGACTGAAAAAAAGATTCAAAGAGTAGCAGGTATTAAAAAGTGATGCAACGTGTAAAAACTTTTCTGAAGCCTGGGTACCTTCTGTGGGTGTAATGCAGAGTTGGGTTTCAGAAGTGGGTTCCTACCAGTTCGCACCTATTCGGTAGAACCAGTTCGTCAAATCTACCGAACCGGTTAGAAGAGGTTCCACCAGTGGACCCGGAAAGCAGGTCACACCTACAGAAGAGGTTCCAAACTTTTTTTAAACCCACCACTGGTCCTTGGATATGATTATTCTACACTATCATGCTCATATTTATAAAACTCAGTGCCTCTGTGAAAGGTAAGGATGACTACTGCGTTTGTGGTGCAATCAGAACATTGCGTGTGTTGAAGTTGTTTTAACGCAAACCAAAGATGCCTTTTAAAAAACAAGTTTAAATCCTATTCTTATGCATGCCAGTGCTGTGTGTGAGGTAATTTAAGGTGGTTCTGACAAGTGTCGTCGGGCATTTTCATAATCGGTCACATGGGCAGCAAGCCACTCCCATCCGGTCACATGGGTGGCAAGCCACTCCCACAAAGGAGGCCACACCCACAGCGTAGGTTCTCAGTCTACCTCACATCAGTGTAAAAATATGTTCTTGATGGCTTTATGGAAGGCTAAAAAGGGTAGGGGCATTCCAGATCACCGGAGGGAGGGTACACATAAGGTAGGGTCAGCCATGCTTCCAAGATCCCACTGGATGGCACTATTTGCAGAGAAGGAATCTGGAGTATGTCTACCTACTACAGACTGGTAGGACAGGCCAATAACTTCAGGGTGAAAGCTGCAGACTTGATTTTCTAATAAAACAGGCGTTATTTATAACATGCTATGTAAAGATTGCAAAAAACCTCTATGTAGTGATGAAAGAAATGTCCTTCTGGGTTCAGCTCCAAGTGGGGAAAAAGACACTGGAGACATGGAGGCTGCTTGGAAAGATGGTTTATTGATGGACAGGACCACGCGGCTTGAGCCCTGAACAGAAAAGGTGATCACATGCTTCAATGTTGGTGGAGAAGAAGAGAAGGGCTGAGGGAGGGGCTTGCTAGGCTTTTTATAACCTGTTCAGTCCCACCTCTCTGTTCCTGTGTAAGAAATGTATTCTGATTGGTTGTCAGACTCCCATGGGGCCATGCAGGGGCAATTCTTTAGGCTGTGTTTTGAATCCAGGTTTGGTTGAGTTCTCAGATGCCATGGGGTCAGTTGAGTAAAGGGCCAATATTATCATGCTTTTTACTGCAGCTGCAGTGGAGAAGTCTTTATTATGTAAAGGGACTAGCTTGGCCTTCTTAACGGCCCATTAACAAAGTGGGGATGGGCAGGAAGCTACAGGCAGCTATTCCTGTCTTTTAAAACATGTTTCTTTCTTTTCGCATCCAGAGAAATATTCTGCCTTTTCAATATTTCCTAGGATATTTCATTTTTCTGGGAGAGGGCTGGGTGATAACTTCCTACAGTAGGACAAAGAGGATTAGCAGAAACAATCACGAACATCAACACGGGGAAAATTTAATTAATTTTATAGCATAGAGAGAAGTTCCCCTACCAGGCTCTAGATATCTTAGAACAAGCTAAGGGCAAGAGAGCAAAAGAATTCTTTGGCCCTTTTGATACAGGCAACGACAGGTATAAAGAAATAACTTTCATTTATGAAGCATTGAAAAGAAATAACCAAAGGTCATAGAAAAGGTTAAACAACCCGGAGTACAACATTCCTTATTACACGCTTATTTACCAGGTAAGCAGGAATCAACTCTGAATCACCAAAACAAACACAGGCAATAGCAAGCTAATCAAAGAAGACACCACTAGCAACTTGTACCGCTCGCCCTAACTCACATAAGACTGGTAGGAAATTCTGCAATAGATAAACAAAACTCATTTCTTTGTGCCAGAGCCCCAAGGGGAAAGAAACATCTTCAAGAATAAAACCAAGCTCACAAATACCAAGAGCCCAAAAAGAGCATCGTTTTAATTTATAGTATTAAATTTTCTTTGGGTTTAGCAGTAGTTCCTCAGTAAGAAAGATCAGCAGTTTGGGGGTGGATTCTGAGTGTCTTACAACCAGTGGTGGGATTCAGCCAGTTCGTACCTATTTGGGAGAACCGGTTGGTAACTTTCTAAGTAGTTCAGAGAACCGGTTGTTGGAAGAAATCTCCTTTTGTTTGTTTCCACTTTACAGGGCTAATCCTGTAAGGAAGGCAGGAAGGAAGCATTCTGGTGTTGTTTGTAGCCTGATCTTTATTGCCCTGCTTACAGAAACTGCCTCTCCGGTTAACCCTTAGTACATTGTAACAGCTAAGGCGAAGCGCCCATCGACCTGAGTGACCTTGAGTTGGCCACGCCCAACCAGTCACATGACCACTGAGCCACACCTACCCAGATGGTCATTAGGGCAGAGAACCGGTTGTTAAATTATTTGAATCCCACCACTGCTTACAACCCTAAAAGCAGAAAAGCAATAAAATGGTAAAGAAACCGGTCCATGAGGATCCAGAGAAGAATAGCTATTTAAATTAGAGGCAGTTTCACTGTGGTTGCATCGTGTCTGCTGGAAATATTTTAAGAGACATACTCTCTCCTGGCTAAATGTCTTGAGTGGCAAGCATATGGATACCATGGATGAAGCAAAGTCTGTAGGATCACTTTGTAGTCTCTCTCTCTCTCTCTCATCTCTCTCTCTCCTCTCGTCTCTCTCTCTCTCGCTCTCTCACTCTCTCTCTCTCTCGCTCTCTCTCTCTCACTCTGTCTCTCTCTCTCTCTCTCTCCCTCCCTCCCTAACCCCTCTCCTTTTATCCACGCATCTCCCCATTCAGTGAGCACATATAAGACACACACGACAGCTCAATCCAATGTTTACCTCATCCATTCATCTCCCCTTTGATATCTGCAAAATAATTAAGAAGCTCAGAAGGAAATTAGAATTTCCTTGTCATCAGGAATCCTAATCACAATGTGTTTCTCATAGTAAATCACAAGAAAGCACACCCAGGTTACCCTTTTATTTAGTTACAAACCAGAGGTGGGTTCCTACCAGTTCACACCTATTCGGTAGAACCGGTTCGTCAAATCTACCGAACCGGTTAGAAGAGGTTCCACCAAGCGGACCCGGAAAGCAGGCCACATCTACAGCCTGTAGGCTACAGAAGAAGTTCCAAAAATTTTTGAAACCCTCCACTGCCACACACACAGAGAGAGAGACAGACAGACACACACACACACACACACACACACACACACACACACAGAGAGAGAGAGAGAGAGAGAGAGAGAGAGAGAGAGAGACTCACACAGAGAGAGAAAGAGAAAGAGAAAGAAAGGAAGAAATAAATAAAGAAAAAAGAAAAAAGAAAGAAAAAGAGTGAGAGAGAGAGATGAAAGAAAGAAAGAAAAAGGGATAGAGAGACAAAAGAAAGAGAGAGAGAGAGAGAGAGAGAGAGAGAGAGAGAGGGAAAGAAAACACATGGCCGGCAAGCCACTCCCACAAAGGAGGCCACACCCACAGAGTAGGTTCCAAAATTTTTTGAAACCCCCCCACTGTTACAAACCCATCTTCCAATCTGCTCTGAATCAATTGGCACCCTCCTAACTTTCTTCAAAGCACAGGATAGTCTGCTTTCTCTGGATATATTAAGATAAACCAGTCAAGATTTTATGAAAGTAATAGATGGCTGTTTATATAACATTTCATAAAGCCTGGAAAAGGGTCTTACTGAAATTTTAAAGCTGATAAAGAGAGCAAAGTTGAAACCAAGAATGCATGGACAGATTTCCAGACTGTATGAAGAAGAAGGAAAAAACCCCGCTGGTGCTTTCCTCACGTGATGGTGAAACTTTCAGAGGCAGAGTGCCTATTGATCTGTGACAACGATGTTGGAGAGGCAAGCTTGCAGAGATGATTATGATGAAAATGCCTTACTTCTGATTTGAGGTGCAAAATGATCAGATAGGGAACACATAGTAGCATGTTTAATGGGTGATTGGAGAATGCCTGTCAAATTAAATTGGTGCCCTGAGTATTACATGCTGTTGTAAATATGACTCTGCATCAAAATGATAGTATTATCACCAAGCCAGCTCTTACAGTATCACAGATTGGTAAAAGGGATGGTGTGTGCATGTTGAAAGCCAAGGAGAACCACATAAGAATGATAGAGAAGCCTCTTTGATAAAAGAGACAGAGAGAGAAATGGAGAAATAGATATAGTGATAGAGATGATAGATAGATAGATAGATAGATAGATAGATAGATAGATAGATAGATAGATAGATAGATAGATAGATAGATAGATAGATAGATGATAGATAGATGATAGATAGATGATAGATAGATAGATAGATAGATAGATAGATAGATAGATAGATAGATAGATAGATAGATAGATAGATAGATAGATAGATGGATGGATGGATGATAGGGGGAGAGAGAATAAGAGGGAGGGAGGGAGAGAGAGAGAGAAGGAGGGAGAGAGAGAGAGAGATGAAAGAAAGCAAAAAAGAGAAGGGAAGAATGCAGAGACATAAAACTTGTATTGTCAGATTCATATAAAGCATGGGAAAAGCCTCATTTTCTTGATGCTACTAATAGGAGGCACTTATACTTTGTCTTTCAACGTAGCCATGTTTGAAGACAGACAGAACATTTTTCTTCCACAAATGACACATATTTTGCATTAAGAACTTGTAGCTGTCTGTCCCTTTCTTGATCTAAACATCACCGAAAAAGACACCTGTATGTCTGATAAATACCTGGAATAGTTATCTATTTATTTAATCATTACAAAATAAATCTACTCATTTTGTTCTCAAACCCCTACCTTTTAAAAATGGGTCAGTATTGTAATACCATTAAATTAACCAAGACAGGCTCAGCAACTGTAATTCAACATAACACACCTCTGTATGTAATAAAACTGCCTAATATAACTGAGATATAGCAAAGGAAGACATCAACCATGGCTCTCACCTACCCGCTTTTCAAATGCCTACATAGACTATGTGCAAGTGTTTGTAAATATGTGCCCTGAGTATTTCTGATTTGGAGGTTTGTGAGTTGAAATAGACAGGGGAGCTGCCAAGCTTTGGCTGATCAAGGAAGGCCAGGATCCCAAAATCCTAGAGGAGATCTTCTAACAGAAACATGCTGGGTAGCAGAGAGAAGGGGAGAAAAACCACTTGGACCATTGGTGGGTTTCAAAAATTGTTCGAACCTACTCTGTGGGTGTGGCCTCCTTTGTGGGAGTGGCTTGCTGCCCATGTGACCGGAGGGGAGTGGTTTGCTGCCCATGTGACCGGATATGAAGATGCCGACGACACTTGTCAGAACCACCTTAAATTACCTCACACACAGCACTGGCCTGCATAAGAATATGATGTCAACTTCTTTTTTAAAAGGGATCTTTGGTTTGCGTTAAAACAACTTCAACACACGCAGTGTTCTGATTGCACCACAAACGCAGTAGTCATCCTTACCTTTCACAGAGGCACTGGGTTTTATAAATATGAGCATGATAGTGTAGAATAATCATATCCAAGGACCAGTGGTGGGTTTCAAAAATTTTTGGAACCTCTTCTGTAGGTGTGGCCTGCTTTCTGGGTCCACTGGTGGGACCTCTTCTAACCAGTTCGGTAGATTTGACGAACCGGTTCTACTGAATAGGTGTGAACTGGTAGGAACCCAGCTCTGGATTGGACCCATAGACACGTCAGGCTTAGTGAATAGCCAGGATAGACTCGATCTTGGCCACAAAGGACCAGTACAGACGTCTTGAACAATGAAGAGACTTAGCTACCTCTTTAATTCATCATATGAAATTAAGAAGGTCTCCTGGATCTGGAAAGAGGGGACATCAGTTTTAACTTGATCCATTATGTTTATTTATGAAGCAGCCCATCCCACAGCAGTGACTCAGAGCAGCATCATTATAATGTAAACCTATGATGCCCTGGTAAAACCATTAACTTCCAAAACAAAAACCACATCATCATCAGAGCTCTCTTATCTGTCTATCCCAACATCTTGGAGGATAAGCCAAGTCTTCAGAGCCTTATGAAAGACTAACAGGTTCAGAGCCATCTGGATCATTGGTGGAATAAGGCACCACACAGCAAGCACAGCAACAGAGTAGGCCCAACTTCAGGATCCAACAACAGGGTATTGTTTGATGGAGGGGATCTAGAACATGTCCTTGCTATTACACCTGGTAGGATGGAGGACAGAGAGTCCCACGAATGGGTTGATCCTGTGCCATGGAGGGCTTTGTAATGGTAGCCAGCACCTTTAATTGGATTTAGAAACCTACTAGGAGTCAGGGCAGCTCATGGGGCAACAATGATATGTCAACACAACAGGATATCCCAAAACCTGCCTGCACTGCTGTATTCTGGACCAGCTGCAGCTTCCAAATGCTCAAGAGTGGCCCCATTAAGAGTGCATTAGAGAATTCCAAAGGAGGAGTGACTAAGGCATAGGTTATGGTTATGAGGAGGATCTCTCTGTCCAGGAATTGGTGCACAAGACAAACTGGTACAAAGCCCCCCTCCCATCACAACTTTAAACATGAGCTGAGCCCAAGAAGACCTCTAAATTGCACACCTGCTCTAATTGGGGAAGAAATGATGAGTTAAAGATGGAAAATCTCCAGAACCAGGAGGCCTGTGTTGGGAAGTAGGAAGCTGATATCTCAGGGCACAAATTCAGATTCCACTATGTACTTGCTCCCCGGAAGAAGGTTTTGCTACTGCTTGCCTTGCCTTGTTAAAATAGATGTTGCATCCAAGGTGAGCCTCTATAGTGCCTTATCTGGAATGGAGTGGGATACAGTAGAAGTGTGAGGATCCTTCTCTAAAAGATGGATTTGGCTAGTTAAAAACACAATTCCCTTCTCCTAGGAAGGAAGTATAAACCCTCCACCCACCTATGGAAATAATATTAGGTCCATGTAGGAAATTACCTGCCATCTTTCCACACATATCCTATCCTGCCCACATCAGTGCTCCTATTTTAAGCCTCTTCCCCCGCCCACTTTCTTTGCAGTTTCTCCAGAATCAACAGATGCAGAAGCATGAGAGTTAACTTCAGAACTTCCCGGGGGGGGGGGGGGGGGTTCTCAACGGCTGCATTCACACGTCCAATCTGATCATTTAGTGAGTGACGTGAACCCGTTTTCTGGCCTTGCAAAATATATTAAGCAGCGTATTAGTTGAACAAGCAGATCTGCTCGAAATCCTAAACACGGGTCAGTGAAACATTGTGGCTGTGTGACTTAGGTCACCGGAGATGTCCGAAGAACCACCAGGTTCATCTTGGATGTCTTCCAAAAGCTTTTCTCTCCAGGGTTATAGCCAAAGATGAGAGCCTTGAACGATGCAGTCTAATTTTAGCCTCAGTTTGTTATGTGAACCCAGTCAGGGAGTGATACTGGTTGCTCGTTTCTTCCTTGTCTCACCTCCTCATGCTCTGCTGTTGTAGAGAGCACGTGGGTCATTCCTCTTAGCATCGCCAGGGGAAAATCGGAGGCAGATGAGTGGCACAGAGAAAGGCAGCAGGCTTAAGAGGGAAAATAATATGCATTATATCTCTGGGATCCAAGCCTTCTGGCAAAAGCTGAGAGATGGGGATTACCTTTGCTCCTTGAACTTTTGGGAAAGCTTGAAGATATCCTCCACTTAAAAAAAAGAGTGCACATTTTTATCTCGCCTTAGAATGGGAGGAAACCACCATTACCTGTAATTTTAGCAGTGGTGAAATTCATTTTTTTTACTACCGGTTCTGTGGGCATGGCTTGATGGGCATGGTGTGGCTTGGTGGGCATGGCAGGGGAAGGATACTGCAAAATCTCCATTCCCACCCCATTCCTGGGGAAGGATACTGCAAAATATCAATTCCCTCCCCACTCCAGGAGAAGGATACTGCAAAATATTCATTCCCACTCCATTCCTGGGGAAGGATACTGCAAAATCTCCATTCCCTCCCAACTCCAGGGGAAGGATGCTGCAAAATCTCCATTTCCACCCCACTCCAGGGGAAGGATACTGCAAAATATCCATTCCCTCCCCACTCCAGGGGAAGGATACTGCAAAATCTCCATTCCCACCCCACTCCAGGGGAAGGATACTGCAAAATCTTCATTCCCACCCCACTCCAGGGGAAGGATACTGCAAAATCTCCATTCCCACCCCACTCCAGGGGAAGGATACTGCAAAATATCCATTCCCACTCCACTCTGGGAACAGCCAGAGGTGGCACTTGCCAGTTTTCCAAGCTACTCAAAATTTCTGCTACCGGTTCTCCAGAACCTGTCAGAACCTGCTGGATTTCACCCCCGGATTTAGCCCATTTGCTATGGGTTGTCTCCATTTGACAACAGGTAGATGTTCATCTAAAGGATGAACCTCTCTGGGTACAAATGAGGCTCACTATGGCAGACAAGAGAGGAGCTTCTCTGTTCTGGAGCTTAAATATAAGGGTTTTCTGCTGTGTCTGACTTTAGGGGGTCATGCTCTTCTCCATTTCTTAGCTGACGGAGCCAGTGTTGTCTGATGACATTTCCATGATTGTGTGGCCAGCATGACTATATGCTGAGGCACATGGCTGTTACCTTCCCACTGAAGTGGTACTTATTTAATTACTTGCTTTTGCTTTCTTTTAAACTGCTAGATGGGCATGAGCTAGGCAAGTAATGGGAGATCACCCTGTTGCATGGCTTTTGGGTCTCAAATCCAGGCTGTAGGTTTCCAGCTTACAAGCTCAACATCTTTAACAGTTGAGCCGCCATGCCCCAAAGGGAGCTTAGATAGGCTTTACTATTATGGGAAGCCAAGATCCTGCCCATCCATCTAACATGATTCATAGCATAGTTGGATGTTCTGACCCCCTCCTCCGTCCAGTAAGAAAAGCCGAGACGAGCTTAATTAGAATATCCTTTAATAACAAGACTAGAATCTCGGTGGCTGAAAGCCAAGCAAAAAAACAGATAAGGACCTTGGCAGCAACTCAGACAAACCTTGGCAGCAATCCAGCCTGCCAAGTTAGTTGCAACAGTTCTCTTTAGTCAATGCGTTGACATCTGCAAGAGGGGCGTGTGCACAAGCAGACTTTTTTATAGTCTGGAGAGGAGCCTAATGACCACCAGCTGAGCGCAATTACCTTCTGTAATTGCATAATTATTCCTGATGCCTAGTAGCTCCTCGATGGTGTGCATCCAGGAATAACTCACTGCTGGCTTCTGGATCACTCTCCCTTGTCTCCTCCCCACTGGTCCAAGGCTCACGTGTCACCTGGTGGCCAACCACTCTCTCTGCGCCCTGCTCGGAGTCGGAACCCTGTCCAGGGTCCTCCACCTCCTCCAGAGCTGACTCAGAGGGCCCCTCGCTGTGGGAGTCTGGTGGTAGCTCCAACGGCTCCTGCTGGGCCACAACACTTGGGTATTGACCCACCCAACATTTGCATCATGAATAACACCATCTGAGAGATGGCAGTCAAGGGCAGTTTCCAAGCAGACTCCCTCCTTTCCCTCCTCCAGGATTTTGGAGAAGGAAAGCATCAACTTGGACTGGGGCTGTGGTGGCTCATGTGATAAGACGCTGGGCCTGCACACCGCTGAGGTCGGGGGCTCGATTCCTGCGAGTGAATAAACCATGTAGGGCCAAGAAAGGTGCTTCCCCTGATTGCCTCCCGGCATTCAGGCATCCTGCGGGTAAAGATAACACCACCCTAAAAAATTCCTTTCACAGAAGCCGCCAGCCACCTCAGTGATCCATGGCTAACACGTGCCATACGCTTAAAAAAAAACCCACCGCCTTGAACTGGAAGTTTCTATATCCCCTCATCAACATTGTCAAGGTGAGGAAAGTCCCTTGCTGCATTCAGGGTGAACAACCTGGCCAAGTATTTGGCTTCTTTCCCTTATCAGAACACCTTGTTCTGAGGCTTGTTTTGACCTCAGGGCTAGGACATCTTTGCTGCAAATTTCTCTGGGCTTCTCCCTGCATGGCATCCTGGGGAGCCTTAGCTAACCTCCTCTCTGGACAGGGGATCCGGATTAAGCAATCCTCCCTCCCTCCTTTGGGGATTTTTTGTTTTGCGCTGGAAGCATAAGGCCTTTTGACATGCCGAAATTCAACAGGCAAAGCCTTTGGCCATTGCCCAGCTTAAGAATCGGTCTGCCGTCATGGCCGCAGTAATTACAGAGCAACACGCAAAGCTGGCTTCCCTAAATAAGAGTTGAGCACGCTGGGAGGCTCCGCGTTGATTGCTTTGGATCGAGCCCAACTCTGCCTTTTTGCCTAATCTCCGACGTGAACCGGCCTCGGCTGTCGCAATTTAGCAATCTCTTCGGGTTGCCAAACCGTCTCCTCCCTTCTTGGAAAAGTGACGTCTGCAGAATACTTGAGTACACATGCTGGAGTTTTAATCAATTTGATGCGACCTGCCTATTGTCGTCTCCCCCCCGTTTGCACCGATCCTACATAGGATTGGATCATAGCAACGGACGATGAGTCGTTCGTCGTCCCCTTGAAGGCAGACATTGCCTTCAAAGATGAACTCTTCCTTGGTTTGAGATTTGTTTTAGATCCAAACGAAGAAGAAAACCGGGAGCCCAAACCTTGGCGACGCTGTCAAAACCTAGAGGTTTTTGCGCGTGGCTCAAGGGCAAGGATGCTACTCTCTTGATCTACGCCTGGCATTCCAAAGAGTCCCGAGCTGTCAATTAAGTCAATCACTTAGCCTTGAGTCGCATCTACTACTTGGTTCACGCATCTACTACTTGGCTCACGCAAGGCGGGTTTATGAAACTCTTTGCGTCTCCCAATCCAAAGCCACAACTCCATATAAAGCAACCTGCGCATGTACACACTCCCAAAAAAACCACGCGGGTATTTTTCCCTCCCCGGGGCGGTGTCCGGGGCGTCCTTTCGGTCGCTTAAAACTTTTGTCTTGTTTATTTTGTTTTGGCGCGGCGAAGAGAAAAGGGAAAGCATGAATCGCTTGCTTAGCCGAGACCCCGTGGATATCGAGGTACCCCACTTTACCAAAACGGGGCGGCGGGGGAAAGGGACGGGAAAAAAAGAGGGGTCAGGTGGAGAAGTTTGGGAGAAGAAACTTGCCAGCCAACCAGCCAGCTAGAAGGGGGACGGGGGACGGGACACCAAACTCCAGGACAAATTAAGGCAGTGTTTCTCAACCTTGGCTACTTGAAGATGTCCGGACTTCAACTCCCAGAATTCCCCAGCCAGCGAATGCTGGCTGGGGAATTCTGGGAGTTGAAGTCCAGACATCTTCCAAGTTGCCAAAGTTGAGAAACACTGAATTAGGGGACAGAGTTGGCTGGCAAGTTCCCTGCTCTCCTGCGAGTATCTTGGGGAGGGGAGGGGGGAAAGAACAAACCCCGAACAAAACAACTTGGTGTTTCGCTGGCTGGGGAATTCTGGGAGTTGAAGTCCAGACATCTTCAAGTTGCCAAAGTTGAGAAACACTGAATTAGGGGACAAAGTTGGCTGGCAAGTTCCCTGCTCTCCTGCGAGTATCTTGGGGAGAGGAGGGGGAGAGAACAAACCCCGAACAAAACAACTTGGGTGTTTTGTGGTTTCAGAACTCCATTAGAGCCTTGTTGTGAAGATAAAGGGCTTTTCGACACCTCGGAGGGAAATCCCAAAAGTGCTTTCTCTCCCCCTGTGGTGAAAATCTAATAATCTTTAAAAGAAGGAGAAAGCCCTGATGTGCAATCCTGCGCATATTTACTTGAAATTAAATCTCATTATGTTCAAGGAAGATCACTCTCGGTTAAGTGTGTCTAAGATTGCGCCTCGAAATTGGCATCCTGAGTAGGCTGTCTCTTCTGTCTTCCTAATAACAGTGATACCCTGGAGAAAAAGGAAAAAAAAAAAAAGACAGAAGCATTTTACTGGTTTTTTTTAAAAAAAATTACCCCAGGATGTCATATGTCTCTCCTTATCTTTCAATCTGTTCAACTATTTGCTTTGGCAACCCTCTTTTATTTTATGAAGGAATTGTACCCCACAGGATGGGATAGGTTACCCTGAGGTGCTCCGTCTGTCTCCCTCAATTCTGTTTTTTCCCAGACACATGCTGTAAAGAAACACAAAGTGTGTTTATTGTATGCTATCTAAGGAAGTAGCCAGAGGCTGCCTAGATGTAGATGTGGGTCAAATACGGTTAAGAGATGCTAGTTATGAGCCATGGTGGCGCAGTGGTAAGAGTGCGGTACTGCAGGCTACTTTTTCTGACTGCCGGAGATGGCAGTTCAGATCTCACCAGGCCAGAGATGGTATTCAGCCAGTTCTGATAGGTTCTGGAGAACCGGTAGTGGAAATTTTGAGTGGTTTGGAGAACCGGCAAAGGCTGGTCCCTCCCAACCTCCCATCTGATCTTCTTTTGTTGACCTGAACAGGAGAATGGAGCTGGAAAGCAAGTTAATGGGGTTGGGAGGGAATGGGGATTTTGCAGTAACTTTCCCCCAGAAGTGGGGAGGGACTGAGAATTTTGCAGTATCCTTCCCTTGCCACGCTCACCAAGTCACACCCAAAGAACCGGTAGTAAAAAAAATATTGAATCCCACCCCTGCACCAGGCTCAAGGTTGACTCAGCCTTCCATCCTTCAGCGGTGGGTAAAATGAGAACCCAAATTTTGGGGGACAATATGCTGACTCTAAACCGCTTAGAGAGGGCTGTAAAGCACTAAGAAGCAGCATATGAATCTAAGTGCTGTTGTTATGAGTGTGACTGTGGAGATACAGCTTTATTTATTTATTTATTTATTTATTTATTTATTTATTTACTTACTTACTTACTTACTTACTTACTTACTTACTTACTTACTTATTAGACTTATATACCGCTTCATAGGGCTTTCAGCCCTCTCTAAGCGGTTTATAGAGTCAGCAACCTGCCCCCACAGTCTGGGTCCTCATTTCACCCACCTCGGAAGGATGGAAGGCTGAGTCGACCTTGAGCCGGTGAGATTTGAACCGCTGAGCTGCAGATCACAGTCAGCTAAAGTGGCCTGCAGTACTGCACCCTAACCACTGCGCCACCTCGGCTCTGTTCAGGATGTTCTCGAGGAAAGAAGACGATGGTGATCACGGAAGTCTTGTCAAAATAAAAAATAATAATTTTTTTTAATGAGATTAGAACTGAGTTTCTTGAGCCTCACATCCACTTCAGTCATTTATTTTCATTTCCTTTCTTGCCACCCAATAAAATATCTCTTAAGAGATATTTATTTATTGATTCACTCTATATGGTCATCCATGTCACTTCTATGATTCTGGGCAGCCAATAACTTTAAAATAAATAGCAATACTAAGCAATTCTAATAGGGGAACAAATGAAAACTGGTATATATATATGCAGCGATGTTTTGTTGAAAAATGAAGGAATAGGATCTCTGTTTGAAGGTATGAAATGCAAGGTTAACAATAAATATAAGTATACTTGCTGGGGAAAAATAATGCTAATGTTAACTGAATAGATATTGTAGAATGAAAATGAGGCCTTTAGTTATATTAGATGAAACATTTGAGACCGTAAATATTATTTCAAGATGCAGATGTTAAAACACTTGTAACCAAACGACATGCTGTATGTGATGATGGTTTTTTTTGTGTGTGTGTGTTCCCCCCCCCCCCTTTTGGGGCCTTTTCCCTTTTTTAAAAAAAAAAAAAACCTAGGTTATTGTGGTGTCTATTAAATATATAACAGAGAGATACTGGGTGTGTGTATGGGGGGAAACATATTAGGGATGCACCTGTAATCAAATGACATACTGTATAGGATGATGGGTTTTTTTTCCCTTTTTTTTCCCCTTTTCTTGTGTGTGGGTTTTTTTTCTTTTCCCTCTGCCTTTCCTTTTCTATTGTTATGTGATTATGTTGTCTATGTAACAAAAATAAAATAAAATTATATAAAAAAATAAAAATAAATAACAATACTACTGTTAAAATAAATAACATACAACTGTTAAGTAAAAATAAAAGTAGAAAAACAGCTGTGAGGACACATTCACTTGTTGAGTGCTTTTCCACGTGTGACTTTCTGTTTCTGCCATGGTGGTGTGTGTGTTGTCAAGATGAAACTACTGAATTGTATCTTCTGTTTTGTTCTACTGAGACAAAAGCACATTTTGACAACAACTGTGTTTGCTGTTGTTATCATACCAGTAAATGAAAGACAGACACAAAATCATTTTAATTCTTAGTGAAGAAAATGTACAGTAGAAATAAACAATGTTTTCCCCCATTTTCTTTAGTAGCTGGTGGCATTATACAAATAGGCACATGTTCTAAAATTCATGGAAATGAAAGTATACATCCTTTGATGAGACGCCTGCCCATGTAGAAACACAATCATGTACTTTAGCCTTTGAACATATAATGATGTACACACTGATATAACTGAAGCCAGCATAGTTATTACGTAAAGTCAAAAAAGATCTTGCAGTATCCAGTTGAAGAATTCATCTAATTGGATTGTCTGCATTTGAATTTCATAGCTTTAAAAAAAAAAATAGTTTCAGAACTATAATTCAACTGAATCAAAGTTGCACTTTGTTCCTAACATTATGCAGACACTTCCTTCATTTGAACTAATGGAATATCATTATTTGAATTTTTTTTTTGTCCTCTTCTGTTTTTTTTAACATATTACATTCTTATTATTCTGTCTATATTACTGTGTTACTGTCTAAATCACTGTAGAATTCACTGGTTAGATTATTAACTTCCAGGTAAGGTCTGTTCTAGAATTTCCAGCTAATTTTGTCAAGGCTACTTTAGAATTACCTGAGAAAAACCTTAGGCTGGATCCAAACTTAGTTACCATTGATGTTTGCCCATTGAAAGCAATGGGAATTATCATAGTCACACTTTAACAATTAATAAAATGACAGAGTTGGAAGGGACCTTGGAGGTCTTCTAGTCCGACCTCTTCTTAAGCAAGAGCTCCTATACTATTTCAGACAAATAGCTGTCCAATTTCCCCACTCTTCAACTTCTGAAGGGGAACGTTCCACTGATTAATTGTTCTAATTGTCAAGAATCTTCTTGTTTCAATATGGGTTCTGTCCTTGATTAATTTCCATCCATTTTTTTCTTGTCCTACCTTCAGGTGCTTTGGAGAATAGATTGAGCCCCTCTTCTCTGTGGCAGCCCCTGAGATATTGGCAGATATCATGTCACTCCTAGACCTTTTTTTCATTAAACTAGATATACCCAATTTTTGCAGCCGTTCTTCATGTGTTTTAGCCTCCAGTCTCCTAATCATCTTTGTTCTTCTCTACACTCTTTCTAGAGCCCCAATACCTTTTTTTATATTGTTGCAACTCCTACACTCTAATCTGTCACCCGATATTTGGGTCTATGATTGGACTTGCACATATTACATGTATAAATTGTGCATTTGATTTTAGTTAGTATTGTCAGATGTGTATCAAATCTTGTATTATCGAGATTTTTATCTTGGCTATTTTTATGTAATGCATTCAAAACCTTTGAACGCTTTTCTCTTTCCAGGGTTATTCCAACAATTTTTATAAATAAATTATGGGCAAAATATTAGCGTAATAGTGTCATATACACCAGGGGACATGGTGGCTCAGTGGCTAAGACGCTGAACTTGTCAATCAGAAAGGTCAGCAGTTCGGCAGTTCAAATCCCTAGCACCGCGTAACGGAATGAGCTCCGGTTATTTGTCCCAGCTTCTGCCAAACTAGCATGTAAAATGCAAGTAGAAAAATAGGGACCACCTTTGGTGGGAAGGTAACAGCATTCCGTGCGCCTTTGTCGTTCCGTCATGCCGGCCACATGACCACGGTGACATCTTCAGACAGCACTGGCTCTTCGGCTTTGAAATGTAGATGAGCACTGCCCCCTAGAGTCAGGAACGACTAGCGCATATGTGCGAGGGGAACCTTTACCTAGTAGTGTATTACTAATTTTGTGCATTTGATAAGAAGATCTGTCTAATTTTTGTCACCTAGACATTTGCAGGGTTATAAGACCTTGATATGGAGTGTGTGGTTTTAATGACAAATTTAATCACTAATGGCCTGGAGCGTTGTGTTAAAGCCTTGGAGGGGAGCTGTTATGAGTACTGTATGAATGTTAATTGGTATTTGCAAAGGTGAACAATTAGCATGGAACATATAGAAGTGAGTCATACTAAATCTGGTGATGTTTCTATTGCAAAACAACATGTTAGGAATCACAACTTAAATGAAATCAAAGGTACCAATTTTAGTTTTATTCTTGAAACAAGCATATTAGAAAACCATAACTGTATTCGTTACAATGATATGATTGTCATGCAATGCTGTTGAAAACGCCATTGGCTCTGGTTTTACATAACTCTCAATTAATTTCACAGGACTAGTACAAGGTTAATGATTAGCAAGCTGTGAGTACTTTGTCCTTAGTAATGTTTTATTGAACTATTTCTTTATTGACCCAGCATTTTATAGGGCTAAAACATCCCTCAAAATGCCCAGTTCTAGGAGTATATGTACTATGATCTTGATTATAGGTTTAAGCTTGTACAGAATCATGAAAGGAACCAATTAGGTTAACTTCCTCCAGGGATCCAACTTAAGACATCCCTGACAGAAGGATGTCTTGCCTCTACTTCAAAACATCCATTGAGAGAGAGAGAGAGAGTGTGTGTGTGTCAACCATCTATATTAAGTAATTGGATCCATTACAGGTGTGACCCGAGAAATGCGCGATAGACATACGCGCGCTGACAAAATAGTGCCGATTAAAACGCGATGTCAAAATCGCGCCCACAAATTCGGGACGTCAAAATCACGCCGACAAAAGCGCAATGACAAGCACAATAAACGGTTAGGGTTAGGGTTGTTGATGATGCGATTTTGTCGGCGCGCTATTGTTGAAAATCAATTAGCAATTTTGACGGTGCTCATTTGTCCGTTGCGGTTTTGGTGGCGTGCATATGTCTATCGTGCATTTGTCGGTGACCCCATTACAGGTAGTCCTTGACTTACAACCATTCATTTAGTGGCCATTCAAAGTTATAACGGCAACTTTGAAAAAAGTAACTTATAGCTTGTTCCGCGCACTTAACAGCACACCACAGTCACAAAGTCAAAATTTGAATTCTTGGCAACCAGCATGTATTTATGATCCTCCCTCCCTCCCTTCCCCACCTCCCTCTCTCCCTCTAAATTGAAATTCCACAAACAAAGTTGCTGCCACCTTACTCTCTTTTAAAAAGAAAAAACATGCCAGTGTTGGTTATAGGATTTTCTCTTTCTTAAAAAAAAAACCCAATGACTATAAAATAACAAACATACTATTACAAATTTGAACTGATCACAGTTCTTACAGTTTTTCTGCTCCCCATCCATCTGTACTAATCTTCTTTAAATGTTCTACTGGCCACCTCAGTGGTGGGTTTCAAAAATTGTTCCAACCTACCCTGTGGGTGTGGCCTCCTTTGTAGGAGTGGCTTGCCGCCCATGTGACCAGATGGGAGTGGCTTGCCACCCATGTGACCGGATATGAAGATGCCGACGACACTTGTCAGAACCACCTTAAATTACACACAGCACTGGCATGCATAAGAATAGGATGTAAACTTGTTTTTTAAAAGGCATCTTTGGTTTGCGTTAAAACAACTTCAACACACGCAATGTTCTGATTGCACCACAAACGCAATAGTCATCCTTACCTTTTACAGAGGCACTGAGTTTTATAAATATGAGCACGATAGTGTAGAATAATCATATCCAAGGACAAGTGGTGGGTTTCAAAAATTTTTGGAACCTCTTCTGTAGGTGTGGCCTGCTTTCCGGGTCCACTGGTGGAACCTCTTCTAACCGGTTCGGTAGATTTGATGAACCGGTTCTACCGAATAGGTGCGAACTGGTAGGAACCCACCTCTGGGCCACCTTATTGGCTTATTCTTTCTCTATACAAATCTGTTGTGATCTCTGAGAAATGAAAGTTTTAAACGACGAAAGCCTTTCATTGGAGTTTGATATATTCATCACAAGTGATAGTTTATTGGACAGATTTCCAGATGTGGGGTCCCCCTCCCAATTCCTGATTAGGTTTTAGAATTAACAAGTTTTAACTTGCATATCTTGACTTCTTTTTTTTTTTTTGTGGTCAATTTAATGTGCATGTACTTTGTCTATTACTTAATTGCTTTGATGTTAAAGTATGATGAGTGAGATAGTTATAGTTGCCAAATTGTATCTCTTCCTGCATCTTGACTTTTTTTATTTATGTCTGTGCATCTGGCTTAGACCAAATATATGGACAATATGTCATTCCCAAGGTAGTTTGGAAAAGATCTTCCAGATTGCTTCAACTTTTTGGTAATTTTTATCCTGTCATAGATAGTTTGCTGTCCTCCATAGTGACATATTTTCATTATGTCCTTGATCCAGGTTGACCCTGTGGGAGTCTTCTCATTCACTGTAAGGCAATCTTTCTTGGCTAACAACATTGGGGCTGTTTTCAGCAACGTTTAAAAAAAAATGTGCACTCCGATCAGCACCAGATCCTCGATATAGCTTTATTAGGCTTCCGATAAAAGGCTTTGCTTAGCGTCCAGCATCAGATGTTGTCTTTTTCCTACAGTTTAAAAGGCTAAAACTTCTTTTTTTAAAAAAAAAATCTGTATGGAATTTGGATACTTTTATTCATATAAATGGGATGGAATAAACAGATTATATAATAATGTCTGAGAGGCAGATGTGGGACCATCATAAAATTGTGGTGGTTTCTTCTTCTTTTTTTCTTTTTTGAATTTTTATTTTATACACATAAGCACATCAACAGAACACATAAACACATTAACAAAAATAACCTCATAACTTAAAAACAACATAGGAACAATAAGTTCCATCGTATATCATACAGCAGTTCCGAATCGGTTTCTTTGCAGCTAGTGTTTTCCCTTGTATAAATTTCTATCTTTCATTCATACCTTATTTGTTATCCATTTTTATGTACATTTCTTTATTCATTTAAACTTAGCTACTTATGATCAAGTATTATTTACCTATATTTTGCTTTATATTTTACTGTCATTTATTCTCTTACATACAGTTATAGGTATACATTCACATAGTTATTCTTTTTCTTTGCCATTCTTATATTATTATTATTCCATTTAAAAGGTTATAAGGTATAATTTGGAATGTATTGTTTACCATCCTTCACACCTGCTATGATACCACCTTATTTTCTCTTTCCTTTCTTTTCTCCCTCCCTTCCTTCTCTACTTCCTTCCTTCCTCTTCTCCTTCCCCTTCTTCCTTCCCTTAGTTCTCCCCTGGTGGTTTCTTCTTATTCCTTTCTTGTTTTCTGAATCCAAACAGCACATATAGTAAAAATTAAATTGGTCCTATATTTCCCCATGCGAGTTTACCTGTCTGACAACGTCGACTCATCCATGTAACTTGCAAGGGTTTAATATCAACTCTTAAGTAAAGCAGACGTAAAGTGAGATTTGGACATTAAGTGTGAAACCTACTGGGTCAGGCTGGACAGCCTCTTGGAGACCCTTTACTTCTATATTAAAGCCACATAGGCAGAGTTGCAGCTTGCAAAAGAACAGGAAGCCAGTGCCTAACCACAAGATGTCCCTATGTCAAAATTATGTCAAAAGTCCAAGGTTCCATTAAAGTTCGTTAATGACACGTACTCCATAAACAAAAGGAGAAGTAAGACCCCCATCTCCTTATAAGGCTTTCTCCTCAAGGTAACCGCTAAGAAATGTGTTGAGTATTTCCGTGTTGCAATGCTTTTGAGAATGTATAAGAACGCGTGCTTCGATAATGAAGGTTGTTCAGAACTTGCAATGCTAAGCCACGGGCTGGCTTTCTGAACCTGGCTGCCAAATAAACTTTCCCTGTATCCTGAGAAGTCTAAAGCCTGTCATTTTCTGCAACATAAGAGCAAAGAAGCCTCATTCTGGCTTATTGTGATGGGAAAACTCTGGAAACATCATTTTAGGTATAAGAATGACCTGTTAATGGCATTCTAGTAGAGATTACGCATTATTGTGGCTGAGACTGTTTCTTTAGTTTATATGTGCAACAAGAAGTCACTTGTGTTTTGAAATACAGATTTTATTTCAAAAGAGATTCCATCTGGATGAGTGTTGAGGAAGTGTAATTTCTCTGTCTGATGAATGTGAATACTTTCAGCCTTTTCTTAGAGCAGTGGTCAACAATTGGTGATCCGTGGACCACTGGTGGTCCACAGAAAAATTAGTTGCATTTTTTATATTGCACTAAATCAGGGGTCCTCAAACTAGGGCCTCTGGCCCGGATACATGCAATGGATGCTTGTGTTGCTGCAGAGAGTCTCTTTCTTCGGGGCCTTTTTGTGTGTGTCGAAGGGGGGCAGAAATTCCTGTCAGGCCTGCAATTATATTCCTTTTAGAATTTTGGCCTGCCACACTTTCTCTTATTTCAATATACTGTTTCATTAGTATAGTTGATGGGAGGGGGGAATAGACAGGAGTAGGATTGTGGAATGTATCGTTTTCATTCCTTTCTAGAAGCTCAAGGTCATCTTTTGTCTCCGCACTTTTACACCTGACCGGAAGCAGCTGGGTGGAGACACCAGCATGGAAGAAGAAGATTGGACGATGTGTTATATGGTGGATGTGGGGACAAGATCATGAACTTTTAACTGGGTGGAATTCTGATGTCATTTCCAGAATTGGGATTTACACAGATGTGCTAAGATGTCTGCTTTATTAAATTGGAACTTTAAGGATCATTTTGCCTTGGATTCCGATTTAATTCTACATGATACTTGGAACGCTGAGAATTCCGACTTAGGGTCTGCTTCAGCCTCCTGGTGTGGGGCTTTAGTGAAGGCTGGAGGGAAGTGCTTCTGGTGGTGAAGACCTGGAGAGCCTTGTTCAAGTGGGACTGCATCATGGCCTGCAACCATCTCAGCCCGCTGAGCCTCCAGGGGTCGGTACCTAGCCTTGCACTCCCGCAGGTCTTCCCTCTGCTTGCAAAGCCTATGCTCGTCAGTCCTCAGTGAGGTCCTTCTGCTGAGCCTCCTTTTTGGTTAGACTCAATTTGAACAGAGCCAGCTATTTTGCCAACTCTTTCTCATGGTAGCTTCTTAACGCCAACAACTGCTTCCTGTTGGGGCCCTAAGTAGCCCGTGTGGGCAGGTGAATAGTGGCTGGGAGGGGAAGGGTAAGTAGAGGCTAGTGAGGTGCCCCTTGACGTGAGTGACATCGTGTTGGCCACGCCCACACAGTCACATGACCACCTGGCCACGCCCACCCAGCCAGTCATTAGATCATATTAGTGGTCCACGGGATTTAAAATTATTAATGTAGTGGTCCCTGAGATCTGAAAGGTTGGTGACCCCTGTTTTAAGAGGATTGTTGCATTGCAGAATAAGATAAGAAAAAAAGATGTGTCCATGCAAAGAAAGCCAATTCCAGTTTCTTTCCCACTTATTATTTGCTGATAATCTTTTAATTATTTACCCATTAAATTAGGATGCTGTCAACTCCAATCAGGCTCGTGGTTGCTTATACAATATCATAGGAAGCCTCCACAGTAAGATATAACAGTAAATAATAGTAGTAAATAATAGTAGTCACACTTTACCTTTAAAGCCCTACATGGGCTAGGACCTGGATATCTGAGAGACCGCCTCCTGCTACATACCTCCCAACGGCCGATAAGAACCCACAGGCTAGGCCTCCTCCGGGTGCCGTCGACCGGACAATGCCGGCTGGCGACCTCCCGGGGGAGAGCCTTTTCTGTAGCTGCTCCAGCTCTCTGGAACGATCTGCCTGCAGAGATCCGGACCCTTCCCACTCTCACGGCCTTCCAAAAACCCACCAAAACCTGGCTGTTCCGGTAGGCCTGGGGCTGTTGATCTATGAACCAGGTCCAGCCCCCAGCTAAGCTGAATGTATGTTGTGTTTTTTAAACTGTTTTCATTTTCCCCCCCATTTGTTATTTTATTTTATCTCATATTTGTAAGCCGCCCGGAGTCCTACGGGATTGGGCGGCATATAAACTCATTAAATTATTAGAGCCGAGGTGGCGCAGTGGTTAAATGCAGCACTGCAGGCTACTTCAGCTGATTGCAGTTCTGCAGTTCGGCTGTTCAAATCTCACCGGCTCAGGGTTGATTCAGCCTTCCATCCTTCCGAGGTGGGTAAAATGAGGACCCGGATTGTTGTTGGGGGCAATATGCTGACTCTGTAAACCGCTTAGAGAGGGCTGAAAGCCCTATGAAGCGGTATATAAGTCTAACTGCTATTGCTACTGCTATTGCTAAATTATGAATTACGAAATTAATTCTGAATGATAAAGCTTCACAACAGTATAGCATTTCACGTCTATAAAACCCACCCAATGATATCCAAAAACGAATCACTGTTATTAAAAATCTATTTAAGAAAACAACAACCCAGACTGGGGTCACGCACAAGGTAACTATCAAAGAACCTTCTGATAAAGTCTGAATGTCTCTGAGGACCTTAGATAATGGACTGCAATAAAGATAAAGGGCATGCAGAGAAGGTAAGGACCAAGGCAGGATTGAAAAGCAAGATCAGCTTCTGAAAGGAAAACAAAAATGACTACCTTTTAGCTAATTTCTCTACAGAGGCCACTTTATGAAAAAGGGATGCCAAGGTTTATTGTGAAAAAGAGAAACAAAAAGATCTTTCATAAATGATTGAATTGCAGAGATGGATTGCCTTGTTCCTGTGCCAAGGAGGAACTATGTGGAGAGGAAAGAGACTACTGCTGTCCAAGGACTATTCATAGCGAAGTTGGTGATTAAAAGAACTCTGAAGGAATCTGTGGAGGTTACTTAGATCTAATATCAGATTTGGGGGGGGGGGCTACACTTTTGCATCTGTAACGGAGAATACTTGGCGCTCAGGGTTGAAATGAGGGGTCCTTAGTGCTCTCTGAGGTTATTTTCTTGCAGACGTTTCATTACCAAACTAGGTAACACTACTAGCGTTATCTAGTTTTGGGTAATGATGATGAAGAGCCGAGGTGGCACAGTGGTTAGGGTGCAGTACTGCAGGCCACTTTAGCTGACTGTGATCTGCAGTTCAGCAGTTCAAATCTCACCGGATCAAGGTCAACTCAGCCTTCCATCCTTCCGAGGTGGGTGAAATGAAAAATACGGTAAATATATCCTCTTTTTAAAAAAAGTAGCTATTATTAGGTGTCAAATTGAAATGTTCAGTGGAATCCTTAATGTGACTAGAAAGTTGATCTTATACTGGTTTTATATTTGGCATAGTGGCCTGATTTTTGTATACCGGCATGCCAGTTAAATGAACTGCAAATATTACATTATAACATTATTTTTACAGTGGCTTTGTATGATGGTTGTGGTTAGTTGCATGGAGCCACTTTGACTACTGAAAATGTAGAAATCATATGTTCTCTACCACATTTTCTCTGCAGTTATCATTTTTATAAAGAATACCTTTGCAAATCCCTACATTGCCACTCACATTTTAGAACAGACATGCGTATTATCTAGTGCTACAATGAAGAATAAGGACATTATTCTGATTCCTTTGTGGACTTGTCTTCTGCCTCGGAAATGATGCTCCCATTTTGAGTATAGCCACATTCACACATATTTCAGATGACATGTTTGCGTAGAGAGAGCTCCGTCTTGGTGATTCCACATGTTCTGTTTCTGAAGAAGTCTTCAGGTAGTTAAGAAAGCAGTGATCTGTGAGTGCTCTAGCAGGGTCCCTGCAAATTTGGTTCTTGCTTTGAATAGCGAGAGGGATGAGGCTTGGTGTGTAGCTACCAGAAGATGAGTGGTATAGCTTGTTGCCTTGCAGATCAGGTGGGATATCCTGATAATTCACATTAGGTCCTGGCCAGATGTTCCTGTCTGTGATTTTAAACTTTTATGTGTATGTTCCAAGACAAAATTCTGTGAGCATTAATACATAGCTCCTTAAGGAAACAAATTCCTTAAAGACAAAATTCTATTACGTTTGGGAAATATTAAGCAGCCACAAGATCCTTCAGATTTCTTCAGTTTCCCCATTAATCACCAGCAAATAAATAACCAATCCTCATTCCTTCTCCATTAGCTAGTTTTTTCTTGCATCTGAAACTCTCATGCCAAAAATGTCAAAGATGGTATGACAAAGGGTAAGTTGGGAGGTAATAACTATCCTAAGTTAGCTCTGCCATGTCAACAAATAAACAATTTAGAGATGGGCTAAATTACAAGAAGGTTTTTTCAGAGGGAAAAACAGGATGATGAATGCTGTTTTTGGTTCTGCCCTGCCAATTTTTTATATTGGTTCCTGACAGTGGCTGTTTTTTATTCACTTATTTTAATCTTAGATGGTCTCAACAGTTCCATCAAATTCCTTTGGTTGGATTTCTCTGTTAATTATTAATGTTTAATGTATATTGCCAATAGCTCCTTCTTTTATATGCTTCTGTTCCTTTTAAGATGAATTGCATCTGTTAATTGATGTATCTGAATGTTAAGAATCAACCAGATCTAATATCCAATTAAATACTTGACTCTCTATGATAATCAAAGCTAATCATGCTCATAATATTTGTTATTCTTGGACTACCTATATCTGTATCTATACCTGTATTTGTATCTATGGAGTAATTAAAGCAAACAAAATGTTAAAAAGCTATGATGTTTATGTAGTTACTTACCAAGTACATATAAATTATATTAAAACAATCAAAATATCTTTACAATTCCCAAGGCATGTCACAACTTTTGAGCACCTAATGCTTGGAAATTGAAAGTTGAAAAATTTGATGCGCCCTAATCCCTGTGCAAACTATTTTTTTTTATGCAAGTTCTTTTTTTCCCATGCAAGTTCCTTTTTCCAAATCAGTCAAATATCGAAAAGTATATTCTTTTTTTTTTTAATATATATTTTATTATGTTTTCATTCTGTACAATCACATATTCACTGTGCTTAATCAGGGCATATAACATTGAATAATAAACACGGCCCTCACTTATATAAAAAATGCCCTCTACAATACAAACCCAGTATACCACCTTAGCCTGCCATACACCCTCTTTCAACCCCCTCCAACTTTCATTCTTCCTTCTCACACACCCCTCTACGCCTACTTCCCCTCCCCTTCTTTCTAACCTTAACCCTATCACTCCCTCTCCATTCCCTCCCTCCCTTCTCCTCCTCCTCTCTCTCACCCTCTCCACCCTCCTTCTTCTTTCACTCGACTCTTTCCTTCGGTATCTATTACCTTCCAGTATATTCGGTTTGTTCTATTTTCGCACTAACATTGAAAAGCCACAGTATACAAATACAATCATGGAATTTAACACATATTGTATTTCCCCCCTCCCCCCTCCCCCTAAATCCCCACCTCCCTTCCCTCCCCCCGACTTCCCAAAGACCATACGTGGTATAATTTTTGAACAATCACAGTCTAAAATATCTCTACATTGAACTCAGCTTCTTACTGTTACCCAAATTTTAAACAATTTAAATTATTACTGATACTAAGCATAAGCTATCTGGAGTTTCTTAGTCCCATATTTACTTTTTATGTAATCAATCCACTTTTTCCAGTCTCGTTTATATCTCTCGTTTGAATGTTCTTTGAGATATGCTGAGATTTTGGCCATTTCGGCTAAGTTCATAACTTTCAAAGTCCATTCTTGAATTGTAGGTAAATCTTTCTTCTTCCAATACTGCGCCACCAAGAGTCTTGCTGCCGTTATTAAATACAGAATCAAATTAGTCTCTGCTACTGTAAAATCAATACATATACCCAGTAAAAACAACTGGGGGGTAAATTTTATCCTTCTTTTAAAGATGTTTTGCAGGATCCACCATATTTTTATCCAGAATGCCTTAACATTACGACATGTCCACCATATATGAAAATATGTAGCATCACAAGAACCACATCTCCAACATTTAGGTTGAACATTTGGATACATAGAGGCAAGCTTTTTAGGATCTAGGTGCCATCTATAAAACATCTTATAAAAATTTTCTCTCAAGTTTTGTGCTTGTGTAAATTTCACATTTCTTACCCAGATTCTTTCCCATGTTTCAAGCATTATTGGTTCCTCGATATTCTGAGCCCATTTTATCATACAATCCTTAATCAGTTCCGTTTCAGAATCCATCTGTACTAATACATTATATATCCTCTTTATATGCATTGAGCTTTGATCTCTTATTTGTTTAAACAAATTATCCTCAACTTTTACAAAGCCAATTTTTTGATCTGTTTTCCACCTAGCCTGTAGTTGACCATACTGAAACCACGTTTGAACTACCTTCTCTTCTTTAAGTACCTCTAAAGATTTTAGTTCCATCACCCCTCTTTCTGAGATAAGAAGTTGTCTATAGGTGGTTCTATCGTGTTTTTGTTCTACATTCATATTTTCAATTGCATGTCTAGGAATTGCCCACATGGGCACTTTATCATTTAGTTTATGTTGATATTTTTTCCAAACCCGCAATAAAGCATTTCTTAAGATGTGATTTTTAAATTTCTTATCCGTTTTTTTGTTAAATAACAGGTAAGCATGCCAACCATATAACAAGTCATATCCCTCGATATTCAAAATTCTGTCATTAGTTAGATGAATCCAATCACTAATTGCAGATAATGCCACTGCATCATAGTATAATTTTAAGTTAGGTAATTTCAATCCTCCTCTTTCACGTGCATCTTGCATTATTTTCATCTTTACCCTCGGCTTCTTTCCTGCCCACACAAATTTATTGATACCCTTCTGCCATTCTAAAAGATTCGCATCTCTTTTAAGTATTGGTAACATTTGAAAAAGAAATAAAAATTTTGGTAAAATGTTCATTTTGACTGCCGCTATTCTACCCAGCAAGGACAAATGCAGTTTTTCCCACCTTTTCAACTCCAACTGTGTACTATGCCAAAGTGATTCATAATTATACTTGTATAATTTCCCATTTGAGATTAAAATATTAACTCCAAGATATTTAACTTTTTTAACTACCTCACATCTTAGCATCGCCCCCAGTTCTTCCTTCTGTTTGGTAGTCATATTTATAGCTATTATTTTGGTTTTTCCTAGATTTATTTTAAATCCTGAGACTTGACCATATTGATTGATCGTATTCAGTAATACCCTACTAGTTTCCTGCGGTTGTTCCAATATTATAACCAGATCATCCGCAAATGCGCGGACTCTATATTCTTGCTGTCTAATTTTAATCCCTTTTAGACCGCCCAGGCCCCGTATCTTATTCAACAATATTTCCAAAGTTATAATAAACAATAATGGGGACAGAGGACAGCCCTGTCTTGTACCTTTTTCAATTTGAAAGGAGTCTGTCAGATTTCCATTGACAATGATCTGGGCTGTTTGCTGCTGATATATTGCACCAATTGACCGTAAAAAGCCATCTCCTATCTGCATTTTTTGCAATGTCTTCAGCAGGAATTGCCAATTAACTCGATCAAAGGCTTTCTCCGCATCCAAAAATATGAATGCGGCCGGGATTTGATTGTTCTTTCCCAGGTATTCTAAAGCGTTGATAATTAATCTAACGTTGTCCTTCATCTGTCTGCCCTGTATAAAACCAGTTTGATCGGTATGTATCAGTTGCTGAATTACCCCCATTAGCCTATTTGCTAATATTTTAGTAAAAATTTTATAATCTACATTGAGTAATGAAATAGGTCTATAATTTTTTGGTTGGGTAAGGTCTTGATCTTCTTTGGGTATCAACGATATAAACGCAGTCTTCCACGAAGGAGGCACTTTCCCTCCCGATTGAATTTTATTGAATAATTCTCTGAGGGGTTCTACCATTTCTAACTGTAGATTTTTATAATAAACAGCTGTTAAACCATCTGTGCCTGGTGCTTTCCCTAACTTTAATTGTTTAATTGCCTGCAAAATTTCCCCAGAGGTTATAGGTTGATTCAGCTTATGCCTATGTTCTTCTCTAACTAGGGGGATTTTCTCTTTATCTAAGAATTTGTCTATATCTCCGTCCTTAATTTTATCCCCTTTATACAACTCTGTAAAAAATTCCCGAAATACCTTTTGAATCTCTTCCTGTTGAAACACTTCCCTCCCTCTGTAACACAATTTGGATACATTTCGAGCTTTCCTTTTTTTTCTAATCTGATAAGCCAACCACCTACCGGGTTTATTTGCATTGCAGAAAGTATTATGTTTAGCATATAATAAACTAGTAGCTACCTGGTCAGAGATCAGCATATCAAACTGAGATTTTAATATAGCAATTGTTTCCCTAATCTTTGTATCTCCTGGATTCAATGTTAACTCTGACTCTTTCCCTTTAATTTCCTCTTCCAATTCTTTTCGTTTTTGCCCTTGTTTGTGTCTATGTATTTTGTTTATATTCATTAATACTCCTCTCATATACGCTTTACTTGCATCCCATACATATTCCAAAGATGTACCCTTGTTCATATTGAGAACGAAATATTCCGATAGCAATTTTTTACAATCATTAACATACTTTTCATATCTAAATAAGTTTTCATTCAACCTCCAGGACCTTCTTGGCTGGGCTACCCTTCCCAATTCCATCCAGACTGGATTATGGTCTGAAAGAACTCTCGCCATAATCTTTGTCTTCTTCACCCTACAAAGTAAATCATTTGTAATTAGTATAAAATCAATCCTTGAAAGAGATTGATGTCTATTGGAAAAAAAGGTAAAGTCATGTTCTTCTGCATGCCTCTCGCGCCAGGCGTCTCGCAATTCAAAGTCGTCCAGCATGTCAAAAAAGGCTTGGGGTAACTTAGCTCGAAATTTGGTATTCGGGCGAGCTGTCTTCTTATCTCTTTTGGTGTCGATCACGCCATTCCAGTCACCCAATAATATACAAGACTCAAAGTCCCACTGTACTAATTTAGCGTGGAGATTTCTATAAAATCCATCTTGTTGTTGATTAGGAGCATAAATTCCCAAAAGTAACGTCTTTTTCCCTTCTATGATTAAATCTAATGCAATATATCTTCCAAAGGGATCTGCTTCAATTAGCTCAGCTTTAATATCTTTTCTTAAATATACTACTATGCCATTTTTCTTTTCCATAGCTGAGGTCGCAAAATGTTGGCCCAGTTTGGGGTTAAACAAATATTTTTGATCGGTTGATTTGATATGAGTTTCTTGCAAGCAAATTATGTCATTCTTAAACTGTTTGAGATAATGAAATATTTTCTTTCTTTTCTGTGGAGAGTTCAGTCCGTTAACATTCCATGTCAAAATCTTAGTTGTCATTTTTGGTTGCCTGAAGCTTTTTTAGAGCCTCCCGCAAGGCCTGTCTCACCTTTGGTTTAGCTCCTCCCACAGCTTCTGAGCTTGTTGCAGTAGCTCCTTGATCAGTGGCCAACGATTGTTGAGATTGTTGCATAGTAGCTTGTTTATCCGTTTGTCTGGTGGTCTTACGGTTGGATCTTTTTTCCTTGACTCCTTGCCCTTCCGGAAGAGGGAGATGATACATTTTATCTGATGGTTGTGTGGTTTGCTGTTTATCTTGTTCGTCTCGTGGTTTTTCACCATATCCCGAAGGTTCAGGGTATCCCATCTTCAGAATCTTATGATAGAAATCACGAGCTTTCCATACAGAGCTGAGATGATATCTTTGTTTGTCCATTGTAACTATAATACCGAATGGGGCATCCCATCTGTACTGTATCTGACGCTTTCTGAGCTCTTCCACCAGAAAAGCATAATCTCTTCTGGCTCTTAGCATCTGAGGTGGTATTTCTTTCAAAACAATCAGGTCCTGTCCACCAATTTGAAGCTTAGTATTGTAAGACTCTTGTAGTATCATATTTCTAGATTCTCTTGTAACAAAGTATATTACTACGTCTCGGGGAAGTTGCCTTTGTTTTGCCGCCCATGAGTTAACACGAAAAATCCTGTCAATCTGCCAATCAAAATTGGATCCCGGTTTTCCCACCAGACGGTCAAAAGCTTCAGAAAACATTTGCTTTAAGTTCTCCTGCTTTTCTTCACGCAGCCCCCTCACTCTTAATGCAAGCTCCATCTGCTTATACTGTATCATAATAATTTGTTTTTCAGCATTGTCAATTTTTTGTTCCACCACTTCAGTTTTGGATATCAGGTTAGTTTTAGCTTCATTGAGAGTTTCTAAATTATCTTCCATTCCAGAAATATATTCTGTTATCACATTTACAATTCCCATCATATTATCATTCGTTTTAGTGACCCTGGTATCAAATTTGTCATATAGAACTTCCATCTCATTCCTTATTTCATCTTTGAATTCTTTGAGCATTTCTAGATTCTGTTCTCTGAATTCTTTAAACATTTCTAAGTTCTGTTCTCTGGATTCTTTGAACATTTCCAGAAAAAATTCTTTTGTTAATACATCTCCACTAGGGGGCATAGATGGTGGGGGCTGCAGCTTTGTACCAGGTATGGGAGATGTTTTCGGAGGTAATTTGACAGAGGTTGATTTAGATGCCATTATATTTTAGTTTTAATTATTTATTCTAAATTACTAATCCACTGTGCTATGTGGAGAAAAAGAAATTCCTCCCCCCCCCTTTTTTTCCTTCTTTTTTTTTTTTTTTTTTTTTCAAGGGGTTTTACGGAGGATTTCAAAAGAGAAAGTCCGTTTGGAATGTTTGGAATGTCCCTGTTTCAACAACAAAGAGTCTTGAAAGCTTTAAGGGAGTAGCTCTAATTAAATTGTAAGAGATTGTTTCTTTAATTCTGTAGCAGGAAGCCGGAGATAACAAATGCAGAAGCTGTAAACGCCATTTTGAAGACAATTAAACAAAAGAGGTTTTTATAACATTGAAGCTGGTATTTCAGATAGAGAAAGGTTTTAAAGTTCACAAGTTTGGTCTTTGCTCGTATTGATTTTTAATAGTCTCTTTTCTAAAGATTGTCCTGAGGGGGAGGGGTTCTGTCTAGTGCTGTGAATAACAGCTGCGAAGTTCAGGTCGGAGTTGAATGACTCAGCTATGGGTTGATCCTCCCCCTCCGTCCACAGCTCACAAAAAAACAAACTGTGAACTTCAAAGAAGATTCTTACCAGCTGAGATTCCTCACTGCTTTTTTCTTGTCTGAAAAAAGAGTTATCTTGTTGATATTAAGTAGATAACGAACCTGAATTCTGGGGGCAGCTCTGTTAAGCTGCCGACGGCGACAGGCCACTCCCCGGAAGTCCTCGAAAAGTATATTCTGTGATTAAACAGTCTTTCATAAATTACAAGCCTTGGTCCCATTTTACCACAAAAGACATTGTTATGTGTGCAGTGCTGTGCATATTTTTGACAAGGTGATTTTCACATGTCATCATAACCAGTGCTATAGCACCTTGAATGGAAAGTCGTGGCACCTTGCTTTAACTCACTGAGTTCATTGGGAAAGAATAATTCAAAGCAACGTATCTTTGAATTGTCTCTTGGTTACGATAGAAATGTCTTTAGCATCTAACCATCATTTGTCACTTAAGACAAACATGTAAAATGTGGGATCCTGGTGAATGGTGACCTTGTTAAAATATCTTAACAAAGATTTTCACAATTCTGTTGTGCAAGATCCCCCCCCCCCGTGCTTCAAATGATGTAGACTCTCACTGACAGATTAAATAGGATAGTAAAGTTAAAGGAGTCCCTTTATATTTTACTCCACTAGTCATTGTCCACCATATGGAGTAGTGATTATCTCTGTTTCAAGGCCATTGAGCCAGTGCTGTCAGCAGATGTTTCCATGGTTATGTGGCCAGCATGATGCCACAGAGTGCTGTTACCTTTCCACTGAAGTGGTACTTATTTATCTTGGTGTACTCAGTACCTGCAACAAACTTTAGCCTTGCTCTAGATACCAGATGTCACCGTCTCAAACATGGAACCTGAAGCTCTCACTCATTCTTGGCCAGGTTTTCATACCCTCACCTAGTTTAATGCTGAGCCATCTGAGACTGTGACGCTGAAAGCTAGTTGTTTGGGCCAGTGCTCCACTGCCAATTACCTCCAATAGACCTATTAGATCCCACAGATTAGGCCTCCTCCAAATTCCATCTACCGGCCAATGCCGATTGGCTACCACCCGGAGGAGGGCCTTCTCTGTGGCTGCTCCAGCCCTCTGGAACGAGCTCCCCATGGAGATTCGGACCCTCACCACCCTTCAGGCTTTCCGCAAAGCCCTTAAAACCTGGCTGTTCCGACAGGCCTGGGGCTGACGAGTTCCCATCCCCGCTCGAATTATGTGCTTGTTGATTGTTTTTAAATTGTTGTAGTTGTTTGTCCGTTGTTTTCCTCCTGTTTGTATCTCCCCCCTTACTTTGGTTTGTGAGCCACCCCGAGTCCCTCTGGGAATAGGGCGGCATAGAAATGCAATAAATCAAATCAAATCAAATCATCTGTCTCTTTGATGAAGATCACTAGAATTTGATCTTTTGACTAGATCTACCTATAAAATCTAGCAATCATGACTTTGCAAAAGAGGCAGAGTGAAGTAGAAACAAAATTGGGGCAGAGATACAATGACAGAACTGAGCATAAAGGCGCTGAAAAGAAATAAAATACTTTTGACACTTTCACCAATATTTCCTTGCCAACTTATCTTATTGTTCCCAGTTCTCCAAGGACGTTGAAAAAAGTGTTCCACCATAGTCTAGAAATCTTTGCTGCTTTCAATATCTGCTGCCCTCATGTACTGGGGGGAAAGATTTTAATTGCTTCTTCCTGCCTGAATCATTCTTTCTTGCTTTTTTATTGGAAGAAAATTTCCAAAGAGTGCCTTCGGAAGAATTGTAGGACTATTACAGTAGTAATGAATATGTCTGTTGCTTGGCGTTCCATGGTCTTCATAAATTTAAGAACCACTGGTTTGATTTATAAGGGTTTTTTTTCCCCAAGTCCCAGTTTTCTAGTTCTCAAGTAAGCCCTTATTTCTTCTAGTTGCCCTGTTGGAAGAATTTCAGAGGGATGTAGAGATGAAAAGAATACAACCAGTTAGGTAGTTCACAATTAGTTTGAAACTCACTCCAGCTGGTTTTTCCCTTCCACGTGGAGAAAGTTTTGTTAAATTTAACTACTTTTTTTTGTTATCTCTTGGTGGTGCTATCAAGTTTACTTTGTAGTTTGAAGCAGCAAAAGGTGGATATTGCTTGTGATCTTATTTTTGTTCAATATATTTCCAACACTTGGATACTTTCCAAGTTTCCTGTGCTTCCCAGGTTGTGGATGCTCTCTTAGAAAAAAATAACTTATGATGCCTTCCTTTGAGATTTCATTGAAGGCCAGGAAATGAGAGATTGCCAAGACAACTGGAGATTGTATGGGGAGATCCCCAGGATATTCACCTTCATTGTCATCCTTAAATTACCATGTAAATTAAAAAAAAATAAGGCTGGTATCTTTACTCATAATAATTTCAGCAACATTTTCCTCTTGAAAGAAGTTTGAAAGCAAAGTTTCTTTCATCAAAATGAATAATTTAGGAAGAGCCAAGGTGGCGCAGTGGTTAAATGCAGCACTGCAGGCTACTTCAGCTGACTGTAGTTCTACAGTTCGGCTGTTCAAATCTCACCGGCTCAGGGTTGACTCAGCCTTCCATCCTTCCGAGGTGGGTAAAATGAGGACCCAGATTATGGAGGTGATATGCTGACTCTGTAAACTGCTTAGAGAGGGCTGAAAGCCCTATGAAGCGGTATATAAGTCTAACTGCTATTGCTATTGCTATAATAAAGTAGAACAGGATTTATTTTTTTCCTGAATGGCATCACGTAGCATGGGCCATCACGACTTAAAAGTTAAGTATTCATTGCTCTATATTTGAAACATCTTGCTTATGTTATTCACCTGTGAATGTGTGAATAGGAGGGACACACCTGCAAGTAGTGTAGCAATCACCTTTTGGCTTTGTGTGAAATATACGGATACCCACATTTGAGTTGAGTTGAGTTGAGTTTATTATATTTCTATGCCGCCCTATTCCCCGGAGGGACTCAGGGCGGCTCACAACCAAGTCAAGGGGGGGGGGTACAAATAAGAAAAAAAGAACATGAACAAAAACAATACCACAATTTAAAACACTCAACAACCATACCATTCGAGGGGGGGGGCAAAAACTCATTAGCCCCAGGCCTGTCGGAACAGCCAGGTTTTAAGGGCTTTGCGGAAGGCCTGGAGGGTGGTGAGGGTCCGAATCTCCACGGGGAGCTCGTTCCAAAGGGCCAGAGCAGCCACAGAGAAGGCCCTCCTCCGGGTGGTCGCCAGTCGGCATTGGCCAGTGGATGGAATTCAGAGGAGGCCTAATCTGTAATTTGCCCTCAGAAACAACTGAAGAAAGGACACGTCCTGTGATTTAAGGCTGTTGAGTATATTTTTTAGGAGGTTCAGAGAACCAAAGAATAATTTTAAAAGGAAAAAATGTTTTTACCATTTGGATACTGCCACGAGTACTTTGGTCTATCAGTATTGTATCTAACTGAATCTTAGCCAAAGCTGGGTTTAGCTAATTCTCCATCTCAGCACCATATATGGCTTTTGGTTCTTTGTACAGCCATGGAGGTGAATCAATGCTGCAATATATTTTAAATCTTAAGACTTGTTTTATGTGTAGCTTCATGTTGCCTCTTCCACTTTCCCGGTCCCTTTCTGGCGGCCTCTCTGTTGAAGTTGTAATGTTTGAATAGTCTCCAAGTCTAATGCTGTGACATTCAAATAGCCTCATGTTTGTTCATCAACCTGGGGTGGTGTTTTATGTAAATTAACCCGTGTTCTTGGGACCTTGTATGTTACATTTGGAATATTTCAGTATCTTCACTTAAAACAGTTCAGGAGAAAATGAGCAGGCTTTGTTTGTTTAACCCTTTAGCAACAGCCAAGTTGAAAACAAAAGCTATCGCCTCTCCCCCCCCCCCAATTTCACAGAGTTGCCTAGCAACCTCCCTCCCCTTTATTAGCATATAGTTTAATACCTTTTTATTACAGGACTAAGCCATGTTACACATTCTTCTTCAGCCCAGTGCAGGTTTTGGCAAGCATTTGATCTGGCAGAAAGTATGGGGAAGTGCATGGGAGAATTAAAAAAAAAAAGAATCCTCATATGCCAGGCAAATAGAATTGTTCATTGCTGCCTTGTAATTTCATTATTTTGATTAAAAAGAGGAAGCAAACTCCCGTAAATCTCTCTGCCAGTTGAAGTAGTTTTGCCCAAAACTGAGGATGCCTCTACCACACTGTGATTATAAATCTAGACTTTTGAGCTGCCATGTCTGAAAATGTGTTCTTGGTAGTTTTGTACAAGGAGGGTTTTAAGTAGGCGCTGAGGTAAATAACTGAACTTTATTAACAGCAGTAACTCGAACAGCAAGTTTAGAACACGGGCGCTGGACAGCGCCGCCTGACAGCTATTTATACTGATAGCTGTCAGGCGGCGGCCAATGTGGAGACCGCAATTCTCCCGCCGGCCGGCAGCCGTGCCAGGACCAATCAGCCTTCTGCAAGGCGTGGATTGGCTGCCGGCTGCGTCAAGAGGACGCAACACGGGCTGTGTTGGTTTATGGTGGCAAAAAGCTAAAAAGCCAGAAATCTGGTAACCCCTTTTTTCTGACTAACAAATTGTATTAGAATACCAGCTTTTGTGAGCTTAGGCCTTTTAACAAAGCGCTTGAAATCTTATGCCTTTAATAACATTTGTTATCAGGCTTCCAGGGGGCGGAGCCTGTCGCCGAAGAGGGCTCAACGGAGCTCCTCTCAGAGATCTGGTCTGTATATCTAAATAAGATCATAGATATCACCCCTTTTTGGCTAGAAAGGGGCAGGGAGTTTTAGCTCTGTGGCTAGGGTCTATTCGTAGTTCACAGCCTTCTTCCTTTTTTTGGCTGTGGACAGAGATTAGATCCAGCGTAAGCGGAGCCTTTATCTCCAGCCAGTTCTTCTCAGCTGTATTTTTTTGCAGCCCTAGACAGGCGACTCCTCCCCCAGGACAAAGCAAAGTTGTTTGAAGCTAGGATTAATACAGGTGGGTCCCACCCCTGTGAGATTTTTGCTTTTATTACTATCTTAAACACCAGCCTCATTTGTCACAGAGGCTTCTTTGTTTAAACGGACTTCAAAATGGCGATTTCTCTCCGTTGCTGACTGATAGGGGACGTACTTAGCCGGCTTTATCTTCCTGCAGACTGCTCCTTAACAAAATAATTTTTTTTCTTTTGGAAACAGAGGGGAGCGAGAGCGCTGTTTATTTGTTTATTTATAATGCCATCCAGGTCAAAAGCGAAGCGTTTCTCTACGAATGTGCTTAAAGAATCTATGAATGAATCTAAAGAATCTATTATGAAATCGCTGCCCTTGTCTCCTACGCCCTCTACTGGAGAATTCTTAACACAGGAATTTTTCTTTCAAATGTTTAAGGATTTTAAACAGGATATCAAGGAATTTGTATTGGAGCTATATGGTAATTTAAAGTCTAAAATTGCCCAACTGCAGGCGAGTACGTCTGTAGCTATGTCTACCCTGACAGATTATACCGCTGAAATGGAGAATAAATTGGAAAGCTTGGAGGAGGCTAATTCTAAATTGACTACTAATATTCAAACTTTACAACAAAAAATTAGAGATACTCAAGAACAGCTCGTTATGATAAATTTTAACAAGAAGGCATTTGCAATAAGAGTCAGAGGATTGCGTGAAAAGGAGGGAGAGAATCTGAAACAGACCTTTGTTGAGGCCTTCAGCCATGCGGTGGGAAGCCCGGGACTTAATTTTGATTGGCAGATCCGGAAAATCTATCGCCAGAACTCGATGGTAGCGGAACAGTGACAGCTCCCGAGGGACATAATTATATATTTCTCCACAAAAGAATCCAGAAATGCGATTATGCAAAAGTTTTACAATAACAGGTTGCGAGTCGATGGGCAGGATCTGATTGTCTTCAAAGAAATACCATCCCAGATGTTAAAAGCAAGAAGAGACTATACTTTCCTAACTAAGGAGCTTATAAACCACCAGATTCAATATAGATGGGAGGCCCCAGCCGGCATTACGATCACATTTGAGAATCAAAGATTTCGTCTCAATTCTGTTTTGGAGGCTCGAGATTTCTACTATAAGACTTTGAAGGCGGGACTTCCTGATTTACTTGGAAAAGAGGAGAGACAAGCCGAAGGAGAAGGCAAGCAGCAGACCACATGGCTGCAAGATGGAGGGGGTAGCTCTCCCTCTCTCGGAGAAGCAGAAGAGCGGAGACCGAGGATTTAGACATTCCAAAATATTCGCCAAAGTTTTGGATTGAATGGGGGTTTGCGATCTCTCTCCGGTAGAAAAAGTGGAACTGGATATTGGTGGTGCGATATTGGGACTGAATTATGTGGATGCTGAATGTATACTTCACGGGACTTGTATGTCTGAATTTTAATTTAAACTGTCCAGGACTCTAAAGTGAAGAGAGTGGTGATGGTAACTTTATTGAACTTTAGTTGGGGAGGAGGGAGTCGGGTAACGCGAGATAGGTGGAGGGGGAGCGAAAGCTTGATCAGAGTATCTCGAGTTAAAAGGTAAACTGACCTCTGTGTGAATTATTGTTTGAAAATAAGGTTAAGAAAGATTATTTGGAGGGACTATGGGAAATAGTGGTAAACATCAGAGAAGCAAGGTATGAGAGTAAAATGCACGCGGAATGATTTATGTTGTTTAAATGCAAAGGACGAGGGTAAAATGCATGTGAAATGATTTACGTTGTCTAAATTCTATTAGAAGGGAAAGCTTGATGAGATTATTTTAAAATAGAAGGCAAATTGATTCTTGTGTAAAGTATATGTGGAACGATCCACGCTGCTTAAATCTTATTAGAAGGGAAAGTTTGGTGAGATTATTTTGAGCCAGATTGTATACCGATGTCTGTATAAATTTGTATAAATTTTTATTTGAATATAAGGTTAGCTTGAGGAGAGTATTTTAAGATAGAATGCAAACTGATTTTTGTGTAAAGTATTATTTGAATATGTGGATAGATCCACGCTGCTTAAATCTTATTAGAAGGGAAAGCTTGGTGAGATTATTTTGAGCTAGATCGTAAACTGATGTCTGCACAAAGTTGTATAAATTTTTATTTGAAAATAAGGTTAAGGAAGATGAACTGGAGAGTCTATAGGAGGTTGGGGTAAATAACAAAGAAGCAAGAGACGAGAATAGAATACATATAGAATGATTTATACTGTCTAAATATAAATAAAGATGGGGGGCTGAGCTTAATACAAAGAGCTCTTTTTTTCTTTTTTCTTTTTTTTCTTTTCTTTTCTTTTCCTTTTTATAATTTGTAATCTCTCTTTTATCTATTTTTTATATATATATATTACTTTTACTTTGAATTCATACGATCATAAGATACTTTAGAAGGGGTTTAACAGAAGGCAGTGCCAGGTGTGGGCCCTGGGAAGTCGGGGGGACTAGGGATGGGGATTTATGGGGGTGGGTGGGTGGGAGCTTATATAGTTTCAATAAGAAGAAGAATGTACTTGTATACGGTTGTTCTTTCTTTTTTTCTTTTCTTTCTTTATATTTTCTTTTCCTTGGTTTATTTTATTTTTTATTTTTTTTATTTTTTATCATATTATAGCTCAATAAGAGTTGAATAAAGGAATACACCAAGGGGAGAGGTAGAGGGAAGGAAGAGGGAGGAGTAAGGGGAATGAAAGGAGGGTGTAAGGGGAATGTTAGGAGTAAGGGGAGAAGGAAGGTTTGAGGGGATAGGGAAGTAGGAGGGGAGTGTAGAGGGAGGAAAGGAAAGTTGGAGGGGAAAGATGGGGTGTATGGAGGATGGAAGTGTCAGGTGGGGTTGTGAATGATGATGAGTTGTGTCTTCTTTTTTATTTTATTTTATTTCTTTTCTTATAGCAAATATCCAGTATATAAGTGATTGTAAAATGGAATATGAAAATGAATAAAATATATATTATACCAATAACATTTGTTATCAGACACTTTCTGATTTCCTTCCTGATTGGCAAATGGCTCGATCGTTTGCAAAAATCTTCTCTTTCACAAGATGGGTGGCAGTTATAACGGGGATGTTTTGCATTTCCATCATTGTTTTTATTTTAGTCTTCATTATTTTTGTTTCATTATTACTAGAATCTTACCAGGGATCTTAATATTAAAATGAAAAGGTTGTTGAAAGCAGACCAGAACCCACCGGGCTTGGCACAAAGAAGAGGAAGGCTTCAGAAGAACAACTGAGGCTGCCTCAGGCATTCTAGCTATCAGTTAGTAAGAGAAGGATGACAGAGGACAACAGCAGGCATGAAGATGCCTCAGGCTGTATCTGTACTGGGCAGTTGGTTTGAGATACACTGGAGTCTGTTTCAATCAGCTGAGGGCTGCCAAGACGGCATGGTGAGATTTGCTGCATCGGGAACAAGAATAAATGTATCCTAGTCTAGATTATACAAGCCCTGTATAATTTTTTTCTCTAGCTGCAGGCGTGCCTGCTGGAGTCCAAAGAATATTCAGTCTTATTTCTCTTTTGTGGTAGGCAGTATGAATAGTAATAAAAGTATTTGTCCCGATGCCTTGTCGCAGTCTATATCTTCTCACAGTTTTTTTTTAGGCTTGTGCCAGTGCCACTTTTGTAACAGCTCCTAGAACAGTTTGATGGTGTGTGTGAATGAATGAATATGCTGGTAGCAGTGGTGGGTTTCAAAAATTGTTCGAACCTACTCTGTGGGTGTGGCCTCCTTTGTGGGAGTGGCTTGCTGCCCATGTGACCGGATGGGAGTGGCTTGCCGCCCATGTGACCGGATATGAAGATGCCGACGACACTTGTCACAACCATCTTAAATTACCTCACACACAGTATTGGCATGCATAATGATGAATATGATGTAAACTTGTTTTTTAAAAGGCATCTTTGGTTTGCGTTAAAACAACTTCAACACACGCAATGTTCTGATTGCACCACAAACGCAGTAGTCATCCTTACCTTTCACAGAGGCACTGAGTTTTATAAATATGAGCATGATAGTGTAGAATAATCATATCCAAGGACCCGTGGTGGGTTTCACAAAATTTTGGAAGCTCTTCTGTAGGTGTGGCCTGCTTTCCGGGTCCACTGGTGGAACCTCTTCTAACCGGTTCGGTAGATTTGACGAACCGGTTCTACCGAATAGATGTGAACTGGTAGGAACCCACCTCTGGCTGATAGCGTTGGATGTACTGCATTGTCCTATTTAAACTCCAGGGACATGTTTTCTCCCACAACCTCCTGAAGTGTTGTAACTTGACCCATTTTTAAAATTCATTCTAAAAGCTGCATATCCATCTGAGTTGCAGTAAGTTGCATACTATGAGCATGTAACTTGATCAGTTTTACATATAAAAATCTGAGCCTGCTGGAGTAGATGAAATGCCATTTATGGCTGGCAAGAATTTGATCTTAAGTGATTTAAATAATCATTGGGATTTGTTCCATATGTTGAAATAAAAAGTGCTTATAGGGAGTTGTTGCAGATTTTTATTGTTTTATGAGTCCTTGTAAATGCTACCAGAGTCCCCGTGGTGGCATGTAACTATGAAATATACCTGTTTTTCTGATCTGGAATGCTGCATGGTGAAGAATGATATTCCTGTCAGAAGAGATTTTAGTATAAAATAGAAATTGGATCATCAGTTTCTGGCTAGGAATACAAACCAGTAAATCTGAACCTGCTGGAGCAGATGAATTCCATTAATGGCTGGCAGGAATTTGACCTTAAGTGATTAAAATAATTGTTGGACTTAGCTACTGGGGGAATGAAATGTAGCTGAAAGTACACAGAATCTGTGCAGCCAGAGAAAGAACCACTAGGACAACACAACCTTGACTTTTAAGCAAGTGACTCTTGAGAATCGTTTGGGAAACCAAACTAGGGTTTTTTGCTTGTTGGTTTTTTGTTTTGATTAGTGAACCTCTTTTACCTGATACAGAATACTGGTACATTGCTGATGCTGGTAGTTCATTTGGAGTACTTCTAGGAAAGACAGTATAAACATAATAAATCATGACAGATTCCTGGATAGAAGATGATTTTAAAAGCTTGCATGAGTTGGTAAACTTTGAGAGTTCAAAACATTCTGTTCCTCAAGAAGTTTATGGGAAAACAACAAGTAGTATCTACGAATGATATCAACCTTTTTATCATGTTCCCTAACAGTTTGAATTCAGATATATACTAATTCTGATAATAGAACAAATTAATAGCTATTCAAATTAGTTTTCATAGTTGTATCATTCAGATAGATAGATAGATAGACAGACAGATATACATACATACGTACATACATACATACATATTTGTGTCACAACCCCTGGTATGGCCAAATATGGGAGGAAGCATACTGCTTCCTTTCTCTGTCTATCGGCTCACCCTAGGAGACCATCCAGACAGAAAGCCATTATTTTTACTGTTGCCTTTGTTATATTTGTGTTTTATTTGTGTTGATAAATAAATAAAGGGAGACTAGTATAGATCTATTTCAAGCTATTTAGCTCTCATCAGCTAGCCATACCCTTACTGGGATTCGAACCTGGGCTATATTACATATTAGGCAGACGTCTTAGCCATTAAGCCACAGGCTCTGATTCGTTATCATCTGAGCCAGGGAGAAAGGTATATATTTAAAGGCATACCAGGGGATCCGAAGTTCTGCCAATCAGCCCTGCCTTCAGTCATGTGACCATACATCAGATGCTTGGCAGCATTTACAGTCATTTGCAGCATTCCATGGTCATGTGAATGTAAGCCGCCTTGAGTTGCTATGTGCGAATAGGTGGCAATATAAAATTTTGGCAATAGAGAACAATGGGTTGATATTTACGACCACTGTGTTCGCTTAACAACCATGCCAAAAATGTAAAATTATATTATGACTTATGACCATAATGGGCAGGGTCCATTATGGTCTTAACTCGTGGAATACCTGTAATGCTACCATTTCCATTTCTGCCGGATACATTGGGGAACTTGAGTTATGTAATAGAAGCCAATTGAATTGAATTGAATTTGAATTGAATTTATTAAATTTTTATGCCGCCCTTTTCCCCAAGGGGACTCAGGGCGGCTCACAACCCAAGTCAAGGGGGGGGGGTACAAATAAGGAATAAGAAAGACGAACAAAACAATACCAAAATTTAAAAGCACACAACAACCATACCATTCGAGGGGGGACAAAAGCTCATTAGTCCCAGGCCTGTCGGAACAGCCAAGTTTTAAGGGCTTTGCGGAAGGCCTGGAGGGTGGTGAGGGTTCGAATCTCCACGGGGAGCTCGTTCCAAAAGGGGAAACACTAAAATGTTGTCGCCTGCACTTTTAATGCATGCAGAGGTCTTAATATATTCAGAAATTCATTTGAAGTCTTCCACCTTCATCCTACAAACAGGTTAAAACCTTGCTTTGGTGAAAGGCCCAGAACAGATGCCATTATAATAAAGTTCTGGTAGAAGGGAGACTGCAGATAACTCTCTTCCATTAAAAGTGAACGTATAGTGGGATCACAGAGGTTATTAGGTCCAGATACCTGCTGACCATATTTCTGGCAATTATAGTTATATGACTTGTCCCAGGATTTTCACTTGCATAGCACAATGCTATCTGGATAGTTTAGTAGTACATACCTAGTTTGTTTTTTTCTTTTTGGTATGATTGCACATTCTGTTGCTTCTGGCAGTCTTGTAATAATCGCTTCACATCTGCTTTTAGAGCATATGGGGGTTTCATGTAATCAACTCCTCTCCCTCTGTCATTATGGCAGGTGAGCAACAAAATGCCCTGGTACCTCGGTACTAATGTAGAAAGCACGATAACTGTATATAAATATTAAATATTACTGGAAGCAATGTAATAAATGGAAACCTTTGACTGAATTGGTACACAGTCTTCAAAACAGGGCGAGCGTGTGCAGATGTATAAAACAATCTATCTGTAATTCTTGAAAAAGCAAAAAATAGTTTTGTATGCTATATGCTTTTTAAAAAGACTTCCATAGGGGCTTTTCTGTTTATTTTAAAAGGAATGAATAAAAGAACAGTGAAAGTTGTCGAAGAATGATAAATATTGGCAACCTAATACTTTATATACATTTAATTTGTTATTAAACTCTTTTTTGGAAATTCTTTTGGTTTTATTTTTTCAGGCATAAATGGATTAAATCGCAATCCCTCCCTCCCTCCCTCCCTGTCTCCCTGTCTCTTTCAGTCTTACCCAGTTCTTAAATAAGCCCTTGCAGTTTTCTTGGCAAGGTTTTTCAAAAGTGGTTTGCCATTGCCTCCTTCCTAAGGCTGAGAGAAAGTGACTGGCCCCCTGGTCACCCAGGTCACTTTGTGCCCAAGGCAGAACTAGAACTCGTGATCTCTCAGTAACTAGCCAGATGCCTTTAACCATTGCACTGAACTGGCTCTCACCATTAAATTTATCCGCTGTGAAAAATGAAGGATTCTCTATTTTTGTTCCAATTAAAAATATCTCCAGGATGCTGCCTAGGAAACACATCTTGTAATTTTATTTGAGGGATGTATTTATTTTATAATATTTAAAAATACATTTCATTCTCATAGGCTTCAGCTCAGATAATAACCCAAATCAACTTGGCTAAGTGAAAATATTTTTGAATAAGAAATAAGTAAAAGACCAAGTCTGTATTGAGCTCAATTTTTTGTTGACTACATATGCTTTTTGCTTGGCACGAATACAGAAGTTGCCTTATTTACTAATGGTTTTTTTTTTCAATTTCCCAGACTATCCCAGAATCCTGGGATTTCTTCAAAGTCTTTTACCTAAGTACTGACCAATTCCAAACTCACTCGGCTTTTTTGCAGATAAACCAAGTTCAACAAAGAGATGCCACCAACTATGACCTATTCCCAAAGTCTCAATTTATGCAAGCCAACCAACCCTTTAATTGAATTGAATTGAATTTATTATATTTCTATGCTGCCCTTTTCCCAGAAGGGACTCAGGGCGGCTCACAACACAAGTCGGGGGGGGGGGACGACAGGGGATACAAATAGGGGGAAAAAAAGACATAGACAAACAATACCACAATTTTAAAAACAACTCAACAGGCACACCATTCGAGCGGGGACAGGAACTCCTCAGCCCCAGGCCTGTCGGAACAGCCAGGTTTTAAGGGCTTTGCGGAAAGCCTGGAGGGTGGTGAGGGTCCGAATCTCCACGGGGAGCTCTAGTGAAATATATTTAAGTGTTTCTGCTGGGGTTCTTTTTTTTTAATGGAAATTTTGAAAAAAAAAAACTTTTACAAATATTTACTTTCCCCCCCTCCTCCCCCCAACCCCTCCCCAACCTCCCCCCCCGACTTCCCAGAACCAATACAGGGTATAGATCTTTAACAAAAACATTCTAAAATAAACTTTAAAAAAAGTTAATATCATCTTTCATTTGAGCTTTAACTCCCCTTTGCTAGGCTAGCTCTAAACAAATTATATCATTCCTTGTTTCTTTAGTCATAAGCTATCTGGAATTTCTTAGTCCCATATTTATTTTGAGTATAGTCAATCCATCTTCTCCACTCCAGTTTATATCTCTCGTTTGAATGGTCCTTGAGATATGCAGATATTTTAGCCATCTCAGCTAGGTTTGTGACTTTCAATGTCCATTCTTGAAGCTGGGGTTCTTGAATGAAGGTCTTGTATGAATATTTAAATAAAATATGTTAAATTAGTATGTTTTTTCCATAATAATTCACAGTTTACACAATTTAAACAAACACCTTAAATTAGTATGATTCTCTCATATAATTTACACTAATAAATCTATTCTCACCAAGAAGCATTTTTCATTCTCTCTCTTTCATACACACACACAAAGAGAGAGAGAGAGAGAGAGAGAGAGAGAGACAGACTACATTTCTCAAAGATTATATCCTGTAATTACTGAATATTGGAGAAACAAGGGAATTGTCTTTTTGTTCCCTAGTGGCAGGGACTGCTTCATTGCTGATCTGTGCTGCTTATGACATTTTGCACAGAGAGTGTTCTGAGATGTCATACGTTTGATGTTAGAGAACTTTAAAAAAAATTACATTGCCACAGATCTGAAAGAAAAAGAAGTATTAAAAGTAAAAAACTGAACACAGCTTCAGGTGTTGTTTTTTTTTTTAACTGCTGATTTGGCCCATTCTTGTTCCTTTTACTTCTGACTTCAACCATTCTTTGTGTTGCGATTTCTTTAGCTGTTTTGCATAGACAGTGACTATCCTAAAAAGTTGTTCTCCAAATGTGTTGGACCTGGGTACATCCCAACCAGCATTCAAAAGGACATTTTATTGGTCAGGGATGGAGAAGACATATTTATATGGGGTTTTTCTCCCTTAATTCATTTAATGCTTACAAGAATTCATTTAAAGCTGAGGATATTCAGAAAATCTCTAAGAGAAATGAATTTCTTTCTAAAATTTGGAGGTGTCCCAATTCTATATTTATATATCAATGTTTCTAAAGGAAAATTAAGAGCATGCTACATATTTCCACTGTGAAAGATTTATTTTCTACTCTCAATATAATTTATCCCTACTGATACATACATAAGATAGGAGTTTATGCAGAGGTGGGTTCCTACCAGTTCGCACCTATTCGGTAGAACCAGTTCGTCAAATCTACCGAACTGGTTAGAAGAGGTTCCACCAGTGGACCCGGAAAGCAGGCCACACCTACAGAAGAGCTTCCAAAATTTTTTGAAACCCACCACTGGTCCTTGGATAGGATTATTCTACACTATCATGCTCATATTTATAAAACTCAGTGCCTCTGTGAAAGGTAAGGATGACTACTGCGTTTATGGTGCAATCAGAACATTGCGTGTGTTGAAGTTGTTTTAACGCAAACCAAAGATGCCTTTTAAAAAACAAGTTTACATCATATTCTTATGCATGCCAGTGCTGTGTGTGAGGTAATTTAAGGTGGTTTTGACAAGTGTCGTCGGCATCTTCATATCTGGTCACATGGGCAGCAAGCCACTCCCATCCAGTCACATGGGCAGCAAGCCACTCCCACAAAGGAGGCTACACCCACAGAGTAGGTTCGAACAATTTTTGAAACCCACCACTGAGTTTATGAGATATACATAAGACTCCAATTACCTGAAAGGAGAATGGTTCCCAGACAGGATAGGCTCAGTATATCAAATAAGCTTAAAGTAACCCAGTTAATATTTGTTTAGCAACTATAAATGGGACTGGCAACATGGTTGTTAAGTGATCCGGTCACTAAGAGAAAGAGCAACTGGGCTTATGATTTTACTTCGGCTTTACAGACCTGTAAATGAGAAGATTGGTTGTAAAGTTGCTTTTTCATGACTCTCATTAATTCAATTGTTTGCTAAATGAGGCAGTTTCCAAATGAGGGACTACCTACATGATACTTTGAGAGTGATCCCACCCAAAGATCCTTGAATGAAGTCTAATTCTAAAGAATGCCAAGTTGGCAATGACGAGGGAGGGGCTACGCCTGGGTTTATCACAGCCTGATTGGTCCGTTCACAAAGGTCTTGGCGGGATTGGCAGCTCACCTACACTCCACATTGGTGAGACTCCAATGCTCCCTGGACGATGTGCTCGTGCAGGCACACTCCGCACCAGGGACTGTCCAGACCTTGCAGTCCCTGGTGTTTTCCATCAATTTCCCCAAAAGTGATCTATTGCCCATGACAGAAATTCACCTGAGTGCAAGAGGTCATTCTTTTACATTTCTATCCTGCTCCCTCACATGAGAGGGAACGCCTTTGACATCGTTTAGACATCCAACGCGCCCTGCGCATCTATCTTAGGTGCACATCAGGTATCTGCAGATCTGAGGCCCTATTCATTTCCTTTCAGCCTGGCTCCTTGGGGGCTAGGGTTTCATCTGCCACTATAAGCAGGTGGCTGCGACAGGCCATCTGCATGGCATATGAGTCCTTGGGCCAATCTCCCCCCTCGGGGATTATGGCCCACTCCACTCGAAGTGCCACCACCACGGCAGCATGGGCCACTAGGGCCCCATTCGAGGACATTTGCCGGGAGGCCGCCTGGTCGTCCCCAACCCCCTTTATCTGGCACTATCGCCTGGATACCTTCACATCTGTGGAGGCGTTTTTTGGGCACCGGGTCCTCCAGCAGGTGGCGACAGCCCCTCTCCTGGGGTCTTAATCCTCCCTCCATGGGACTGAGCTTGGGTATATCCCAGGCCTAGCCCCTCCCTCGATTCTATTAGAAAAAGAATGTTGATCCTTACCTGAATGTTGCTTTTCAGTAGAATAGAGGGAGGGGCTACGCCCCAGTTAATTTGGACGTAGATAATTAGTGCGGGTGAAGGACAGTCGGGTGGAGGTGTCTCTCATTCGTTTGTTTGTTTTTCAACGTATGTGTGGTCATGCAGCCTCGAGGAACTGGGAGCCAACAGGGAAAGGAGGATATTAAAAGAAATTTCCCTCAGTCTTTGGACCAATCAGGCTCTGATAAACCCAGGGATAACCCCTCCCTCTATTCTACTGAAAAGCAAAATTCAAGTAAGGACCAACGTTCTTTTTGTATATCATTTGGATTGAAGGACTGCATTGCAAAATTCAGAAAACTAATATAATTAAGGAGTAATTAATGCTTTAACAGCTGGTGCGAACTACATTTTTTATATATTTAGAAATGTGGGCCCAAGATATCAAATATATTTATTATAACATAACCCAGAGGTTTTCAAGTGGTGGTTTACGGCCACCAGAAGGTCATAAGTTAATTAGAGTAGGGGAGGGTGTCACAATTTGGTGGGATGCTTCCACATGCAAAGCAGGATGGTTGCCAGAACTTATTGCTACTTTTCCTGGTCAAGCTGACAGCTGGCTTCTCTAAGCAAAGACTAGAGTGAGGTCTGACTGGGCTCTGCTTTCAATGTACAAATGCCATGGCTTGTGCATTGACAGCTGGATTTTTGCCAGAATTTATTCCTTCTCTGGCTGGAGGAACTGGCTGTCAGCATATAGAATAGAGAGGGAAGTCTGGATCAGCATTGTAACAGGGCTCTGGGTATAGATGCACAGACCCCAAAAACATGGCTGGCTGTCAGAATTTGCTCCTACTCTTCTCGGAGAAGATGGCAGCTAGCTTGTCCGAGTACAACTCTGGATGTGCTCTGTCAGGAGTCCCACTTTGGGTGTGCAAACTCAATCACTGTCAGAATTTGTTCTTGTTCTGCCTGAACAAGCAGATAGCAAAGTCAGGATTTTCTATAGTTGTTGCTGGAAAGAAGAAATATCAGTAAAACATAAATGGGGAATGAATGAGAAAGGTGAGCGATTGCCCGAAAGAATAAAAACCTAGCTTCTAGGAAGGATTCAGAACGAAGCAAGCTCATCCTTTCTATTAAAAAGATAGCTTTCAAATTGCTTTATTCTCATTTACGTTTATTTTATGAAGTTGCAAGGCCCTAACATTTTTGTTTGGTATTTAGATTAAAATTTAACCATTAAAAGCAAGTGGCATGTGTATCTTTTGTCTAACCTTCAGCCATATCTACTTAAGGAGGGAGTGGAAGAACATGATAAAGGAAAGGGAGAAATGGAATTCAAAGTAATACTGTTAAAACCAGAGAAAATAACCCCTATGTGGTATCCATTAACAAGAGAATTTTGTTTGTGATTATGTATGTGGATATGATTTAACATTATACTTAAAATTCACCTTCTATTTTTCGCCCTCCAGATAGCAAAAAAAAGCCCAATGCGCAAACTGGAAACCCGTTTGCTCTCCCCAGGTTCAAAAAAAGCTGTGCGCGCATGCGTGCGGCAGTGGGAGGCGGAGTCACGTGCACATGCGCAGGGGGCACGGTGGTTGGAATCCCCCCAGGTCCCAAGAAATCTGTGTGCGCATATGTGCGGCAGTGGGAGGGGGAGTCACGTGCACATGCGCAGGGGGCACGGTGCGGGGGGATTAAATTATGGGGGTGGGCATGCAGGCGCACGCGCACACTCTTTTAGCACCCAAGGCGAAAAAGGTTCACCATCACTGTTCTAGGCAGTTGTAGTACTGAGCTCCCCTCGCATCCGCAAATCCCAAACCCAACCAAACCTTTCAGTCTAGTTAATGCTGATTAAATTTTAACATTGACTTGCCCTGTAAATGAAATCTGTAGACCACTAACTTTTCAGTAACTGATTTAAGATTACAGAAATCTATCTGGGATTTAATAAATATACTTAACTTTTTTCATGATACAATTCCTAGGCTCGTGGCAGTGTCGGTATCATACCACTGAAACTCTTAGATGTAGTCCAAATAAAAGAAAAGCAGACAATATTGATTTCATTGATCTTACCTTTTTTGAAACACTCTATACTTAAAAAAGAAAGAAGCTGAAATAAATATGCAAGATCATCATCACAAGACACAGTAGTTTTAAAATACATTATCTAGCAATACAGAACGCCCCTGAGGGAGATTGGTGGTTCAAAGAATATGAAAACTAAATAAATAAATAAAATAGAAAAAACAAAGTGATAAAAGGGTAGAACAAAAGCTTTGGCTGAAATGGACTCAGGAATATTGAGAAAGATCTTGGGGTGGGGGTGGGGAAATGCATGTATTCAGCTTATACTGGTATAATTCAATTATATTTTTTGTCTGAAGAGGAAGGGCTTGAATGCAAGGAAAAGCTAATGGGGCAATAGCTTTGAATTGATCTGTTTCTGCATTTGATATATTTTATTTAAACGGCATGATGTTTTGAACGAAATTGGAATTCACGCATACCTCCAACAGGCCCCCTCCCCATCCCTGTGTTTGCCTCCTTTGCTTGCAAAGGCTCTTCCTTCACTTCACACTTCTAATAGAACATGGTAACATTCCAGTGATTTCTGCCAAACACTGTACTGACTTTTAATAACTTGGGAGTTATAGGCTTTATTTGTGCCTCTGGCCATTCCTGGTCATCTCCTTATATAATCAGGCTGGTTTTGGGCCAGGAAGAATGGTGCCATTAGAACTCTGAAGTGTGAGTGACATTTTTTTTTTAGTCAAGTTTATTTTATTTATTTATTTATTTGACTTATATACCGCTTCATAGGGCTTTCAGCCCTCTCTAAGCAGTTTACAATTTTTTTAGCAAATTGAGTCAGCAAATCGCCCCCACAGTCTGGGTCCTCATTTCACCCACCTCCTAGAATGATACCTCGGAAGGATGGAAGGCTGAGTCGACCTTGAGCCGGTGAGATTTGAACCGCTGAACTGCAGATCACAGTCAGCTAAAGTGGCCTGCAGTACTGCACCCTAACCACTGTGCCACCTCGGCTCCTGTGAAAATAACGTTGAAATGCATTGCAAATATTTCATAAAATTAATGGAAAAATAAATACTTTTTGGAGAATGCATTAGAATGGTATTATGCACTGCAGTGTATTGGGAACAAATGGCAACGCATGGAAACTGTTTTTATGAAGACATTTCGGAAGCCACACTATGGAAGTAATGTCTGGAGCAGATGAGTGAGTAGTATTTTCTTAACAAATGAATACCGTTCTCATAGTTTTCTCCTTCCTCCGCCACCCAGCTTTTAATATGCAGTTTCAGAATTCAGATACACTTTATGAAAGCAATTATTTATAATGAGCTAAGGTGCTCTGTCAGATGCTATCACTGCAGTGTGTCAGGCTCAGTGGCCTTGGGTTTTGTTTTAAGCATTTTGTAGCTTCACATTTAGTAAACCACTTACAGAATGTTTTCATAGACATATGAAAGCCATGTTTGTTTGATGCGATGAACATGTGATTCTGTGCCTGTTACTGTAGGAGGCAGTTTCTCTTCCTTGAAATAAAATGCGTTGCATGTTTTGTCATGTTTATCTTACATTTGGTAAGATTGCTTTTTTCTTTTTTTTTATTAACTTCTCTCCCACGCTAATTTATGATGAAGATTTATTTATTTATGTGAGGTACCTGCCACCTCAATTCAAGATGATGAGCACAGTGGTATTTCACACTGAGACACAATGTCATCCCCTGTTCTTCCAGCAAGAAAGAACTCTCGGATGGTCATTATAGTAGACCAAAAGTAATTAGTTTTTGCGTCACCTGGATTTTTTAAAAACCCACAACATGTCTTACCTGTTGATTGGGGTTGAGGGAGGTTGACATCCTTATCATCTCGACAAGTGCTAGCTTATCAACTATTGGAAAGATTAGATTAGATGGACAAATAGTGTATTTGGTATAACTTGTTTTCTATCTACTTAGCTTCTGATACAGAAGCGTAAAGGGACGCTGTGGCTCAACGGCTAAGGCGCTGAGCTTGTCGATCAGAAAGGTCAGCAGTTTGACAGATTGAATCCCTAGCGCTGCGTAAAGGAGTGAGCTCCCGTTACTTGTCCCAGCTTCTGCCAACCTAGCAGTTTGAAAGAATGTAGAAAAATGCAAGTAGAAAAATAGGAACCACCTTTTGTAGGAAGGTAACAGGGTTCCGCACGCCTTCGGCATTTAGTCATGCTGCCCACCTGGCCCCCTAGAGTTGGGAACGACTAGCACATGTGTGAGAGGAACCTTTACCTTACAGAAGCTAATTTGTGAAGGATACAAATTGCCTTCTTCTAAACCAGTGCTGCCCACCCTACATAACTTCTAAATTTTGCTTTATGTAAAAGGACATTTACAAATGTGTCCAGTGTATTGGAGCAAGAAAATGAAATAGAACTGCAAGACAGTGGTACCTAAATATTTAAAGTTTTGCTCTTTGAGGAATAAGAAAAGGAATAGGTAGGGTTGATAGACCCATTTTGTTGGATTATGAGGTTCTAGCAAGGGATTACTCTCATGCTTGCAAACATTATCTTTTCAATACAAGGATAAGAACTTACTGTAGGTTTGGAAAATGAAAATTCTCATTTTGGGAAGGATTGTTCTGTAAGCCACTGCCTGCTACAATTTTCATGTTGTCCTTTTTTTTCTGAAATCATTTCCTTTGCAAATGGACAATGTTCTTAATCTTAAACAGAATTTTATTTTGCAAGTATTGGGTTTGGAGAAAAATACCATATTTTTCTCCTTGAATGATACCTAGAACAATTCAAGACTTAAAATGAAAACACTATGAAATACTTATTCCAGAATTCAGAGCTTAAAATGACTGGGAATGTCTAATGCTTTGCCAAGAAACTCCCCTCCCCCTCCTTCCCCTCCCCTCCCCCTCCTTCCCCTCCCTTCCTCCTCCTTCCTCTTCTTCCTTTTCCTCCTCCTCGCCTCCTCCTTCTCCTGCTTTACATTAAATGTTTTACAAGGTCAGCTTTTTAAAGAACATTTTAATTTTTTTATAAGATTGCATATGACTTTATGGAATTTTAGGCTACGAAGTTATCATTTTGGGTTATATAAATGAACAAATGTATACAAAGTATGTTATAATACAAAGAACCAGTTGAATGTTTTAGCAATATCATAATCCTGTAACATAAGTAAGAAAGGCTAAATTTTAGATGTAATAGAAAGGAAACGTAAATGGTAACAATAGCTAGGCTTACTGTATATAAAGATCATTTGGATTTTAGAAAAATAAAAATAAAGGTTACATTGGCACTGATAAAATCACCATAAGTCAATTGCAAAAGCTGCTTTATTCAGAAAAACTTACATCCTATGACAATACCTTTAACACTAAAAACACTAAAAACATCCACATCCCTTGAGAAGGACTTGATAGGTAGACAAAAATGCTAAATTCAGCTCCTGGCTGACTGTGCAATGAACTATAATAACTTGATAGGCGGATAAAGATGCCAAATCTAGTCTAAATAGGTATACAACAAATCTTCTTCCTCCTCCTCCTCCTCCTCCTCCTCCTCCTCCTCCTCCTCCTCCTCCTCCTCCTCCTCCTCCTCCTCTTCTTCTTCTTCTTCTTCTTCTTCTTCTTCTTCTTCTTCTTCTTCTTCTTCTTGATGGGTGGACCTAGATTTCTCTTCTTCAAGCCAGCTCTGGTCAGCTTCTTTGGTTGTGGATGAGTATCAGAACTAGATGCAGATAACACTGTAATATATTTATTTATTTATTTATTTATTTATTTATTTATTTATTTTATTTTATTTTATTTTATTTTATTTTATTTTATTATTTATTATTTTATTTTATTTTATTTTATTTTATTTTATTTTATTTTATTTTATTTTATTTTATTTTATTTTATTTTATTTTATTTTATTTTATTTTATTTTATTTTATTTTATTTTTTTATATTTAGCACTTCTAGACTGCCCCTCTCCTCAAAAAGGCATTCTGGGTAGTGCACAGTACAATATCAGAAAATAAAAAGTAAATAAATTACATTAAATACGCAAACATTAAAATATACAACATTGGAATATCTGGGACAGATCCTCCTGGAGGTTGCGAAGACATTGACTTGAAGGCAAATTGAAGGTTGGTCAGTCAGTTGACAAATGTACCAACAAATGTACCAAATCAACAAAACAAATTAACAAACCACCAAACATGGAACATTTTTTTCGAACATGTTCAGAATATTGAACAAAAATTGGCATGTTCCCACACTGCAGGGCATCATACTGAGTAGGCTGATAATAGGCGTGAAGTCTTCAGCATTTAATAAGTATTTCCAATGGCACACTTCTCTATTCTGGGTTGTAAAAGGCTCTTTAAATAGATGGGAACTATTGTACAGCATTTTGATAACTTTCAGCTGAACTGTCTGCCTTAATGAGAGAGGCACAGTGCAAAGCCTTTAGAACAGTGTTGTAATACTGGTGTTGAAAGTAGAATCATAGGGTTGGAAGGGACCTTGGAGGTCTTCTACTCCAACCCTCTGCTCAAGTAGGTTACCTTATATCATTCTGCACATATGGTTGTCTAATTTCTTCTTGAAAATCTCCATTGACCCACAACTTCAGGAGACAAGCCATTACGCTGATTGATTGTTTTTTCTTGTCAGGAAATTTCTCCTTGGTTCTAGGTTGGATCTCTCTATAATGATCTTCCACTCATTACTTCTTGTGCTGCTCTCAGGTGCTTTGGAGAATAAGTCAACCTCCTATTTTCGGTGATAGCCCTAGAGTATTGGAAGACCGCTCACCCCTAATCTTCTCTTCGTTAGTCTACACATACCTAGTTCTCTTAACTGTTCCTTGTACGGTTTAGCCTCTAGACTCCTTAATCTCCTTGCTGCTCTTCTCTGTACTCTTGCTAGGGTCTCAGCACCTTTTTTGTATCATGGTGTTCAGTACTGGGTGCAGTATTTATTTATTTATTTATTTTTATTTATTTATTTATTTATTTGTCTTGTATGCCGCCCACTCCTGGAGGACTCCGGGCGGCTCACAAAAGACAAGGGAAAGGGGGAAAACAAGACAAAGACAACATATTAAAAACAAAACCAACATTCACAATTTCTGTGGAGGTAGATGCTTCTCAGCTCCCCCCAGCCTGCTGGAACAGCCAGGACTTGGTGGCTTTGCGGAAGGCGTGGAGGGTAGTAAGGGTCCGGATCTCAACAGGGAGCTCGTTCCAGAGGGCCGGAGCTGCAACAGAGAAGGCTCTCCCCCGGGGAGTCGCCAGCCGACATTGGCTGGCAGATGGAATCCGGAGGAGACCTAACCTGTGCAATCTAATTGGTCTGAGAGAGGTAATCGGCAGGAGGCAGTCTCTCAGGTACCCAGGTCCGATGCCATGTAGGGCTTTATAGGTAGCGACCAGCACCTTGAAGCGGATTCGGAGACTAATAGGTAGCCAGTGCAGCTCGCGGAGGATAGGTGTAACGTGGGTGTACCTTGGTGCACCCACAATCGCTCGCGCGGCTGCATTCTGGACTAATTGGAGTCTTCGAACACTCTTCAAGGGCAGCCCCATGTAGAGCGCATTACAATAATCCAGTCTTGAGGTCACAAGGGCATGAGTGACTGTCTGAAGGGCCTCCCGATCCAGGTAGGGTCGCATTTGGTGCACTAGGTGGACCTGGGCAAAGGTCCCCCTGGTCACAGCCGACAAATGGTATTCCAAGTGTGACCTCACTAGTGCAGTATAAAACAGTATTAGATCTTGATACTATCCCTTGATGCAGCCTATGAGTGCACTGGCATTTCTGGCAGCTGCAGCACACTGCTGGCCCATACTTAAGTGATGGTCCAGTAGAACACCTAAATCTGTCTCATAGACACTACTATTGGAGCAGGTACCATTTATTGTAGATTTTGTTTTCTTGCCTAAATGCAGTCCTCGCCACTGAATTGCATTTTGTTCGAAAGGGCCCAGCGTTCAAATCTATCAAGGTCCTCCTGAATCTTGAGTCTATCTTCTAAAGCGTGACCCGACAAAAGAGCAAACGTCAAAAGCGCGCCGACAAAACTGCGGCGCTAAAACCGCGATGTCAAAAGCACGCCGACAACAGCGCGCAGACAACAGCGCGCAGACAGAAGCGCGATTTAAGTTAAGGTAAGGTTTAGGGTTAGGTTTAGGGTTAGGTTTAGGGTTAGGTTTAGGGTTAGGTTATAGCGCGCTTCTGTCGGCGCGCTGTTGTCGGCACGCTTCAGCGCTCATTCGTCGTGCAGTTTTGTCGGCGTGGTTTTGTCACCACGGTTTAGTCAGGCGTGCTTTTGTCGTTCGCGCATTTGTGGTGGAACCCTTCTAAAGTGCTAACAATTCCCCCTCACATTGATGTTATCTGCAAATTATAGGTAGTTTTATAGGCAGTGTTTCACTCACAGAACGTGCATATATTGTAAGTATATGAAATTTAAATTATGAGAGGAAATTTAAAAAGAATAATTGCAGAGATCTAATTTTATTCTGGCAAAGCAATATAATTCTTAATTTTTACTCGAATAGAATCCTCATTTGTGTAAGAAAGGCTAGGGAACATTAATAGTTTAATAGATTAATAGGAAATCATGTTAATATAATTGACTCAAACATCTACTTTACATTGCTAAATTTCTTCCTTTTAAACAAACAGAAGCTGGGAGCTTTGAAGTTTTGTAAGCAGAAGTGTTTAATTGTTTCTTTCGGTGCTTTTCACTTTTTTAAAAAAAGGAAACATCTCTCTTTTTTTTTTTTAATATCTGCAGAATATTTTAGCTCTCAACCCTCGTATACAAACTCATGCATCTTTGAATTCAACTGCAGCAAAGAAAGTGGAGAAAAAGCACTGGAAAAGAAATGCAGATAAAAACTGTTCAGTAAGTATAACAACAACTATTATTATTAACTTTGGATCTGGGTGAAGGCTGAGTTCCTTAATTGTACGCTAGATTGCAGTAATTGTATATCAGTAAGCAAACATTGTGTTCTTTATTTCCCAAACTGTGATTTGTAATCTTGCTTGCTTTGGAGAGATTTTTCTATCTGTTTTTTTTTTTAAAATGGCTCAAATGACATGGCAACTTGAGGTTTAATGAACTTACACACTGTCAAATCAATAGGATAGAGGGGAACATGACAACTAGCAGATCTGACTTTTGAACACCATTTGTCAGCTGTGACCAGGGGGGCATTTGCCCAGGTTCGCCTGGTGCACCAGTTGCGCCCCTACCTGAACCGGGAGGCTCTCACAACAGTCACTCGTGCCCTTGTGACCTCTAGGCTGGAGTACTGCAATGTGCTCTACATGGGGCTGCCCTTGAAGAGCATTCGGTGACTTCAGCTAGTCCAGAATGCGACCGCGCGAGTGATCGTGGGTGCACCTCGTTTCACCCACACAACACCTATCCTCCGCGAGCTGCACTGGCTACCTGTCGGTCTCCGGGTGCGCTTCAAGGTGCTAGTTGTCACCTACAAAGCCCTTCATGGTATTGGATCTGGGTACTTGAGAGACCGCCTACTGCCAATCACCTCCACTCGACCAATTAGATCCCATAGATTAGGCCTCCTCCGAGTTCCATCAGCCGGTCAGTGTCGACTGGCAACCACGCGGAGGAGAGCCTTCTCGGTGGCAGCTCCGACCCTATGGAACGAACTCCCCGTGGATATTCGTACCCTCACCACCCTCCAGACCTTCCGCATAGCCCTTAAAACCTGGCTGTCCCGACAGGCCTGGGGCTAAAGACCTCAACCCCACCCGAATTGTATGAATGTTGTGCTTTTAACGATGTATTGTCTTATGTGTTTAATCTGGTTTGTCCTCCCTTCCCTCTGAACTGTGAGCCGCCCTGAGTCCCCCCAGGGAAAAGGGCGGCATACAAATAAAATACCTATACCTATCTGGCCTCTCCTCTATCCTGTAGCTTCCTTGCACTAAATGCCTCACATAAAGGATTCTGGAAGACAGAAAAAAAGGGCTTTCCTTTTTCTCTTTTTGGAGGTATTAGCATCTGCTTGATTTAAAAGTGCATCTATTGTGGTTTTATTTACAACTGTTTTGATTATTCTGTTAGCCTGCTAGGCTGGACATAAATAATTGTAATAAATATAGATTGAAAATAGGATAAAATTCAGTTTCATGCAAGCTTTTATGTCTGGATATCCTTGGAAACTGATGTCCTTTTGTCCTAGCTACACCTCTGAAAGGAAGAAAAACAAATATTCTGAAATATTCCGGTTTCCAATCTTGGACATTTTAGGACAGAGAAAAAAAGGATGTTGCTTCCCTGAGTATCAATCTTGAAAGGCAGAAGGAGTGGCATCTAATTTGCTGCTTACAATTCCTTTTTCCGTTCCCTTTTTCCTTTTTTTTCTCTTTTGAACACCATTATAAGTGGTAGAGATCTGTTAGCTCAAATCAAAACAGATTTAGGTGTGTTATGAAAAGCCATGTGGTGTAGCGGTTAAGAACTTTTGAACCAGGAAAATCCCGGTTCAAGTTCACTTAAGACCTAGGAACTCACTGCGTGATTTTGGCTGAATCATTCTCTTTCATCCCAAACCTACTTAACAGAATTGCTGTTGTGGGTATAAAAATGAAGGAAATTCCCATGTAAGCTGCCTTGAGCTCATGGAGGAAAGGTAGGATATAAATCTAACAAAATGAATAAAACAATGTGGCAGGGATTGTTGATTTTGAAATAATGCCTCAGGCTTGTTAGCTCTGGTGGGAGTGACGAAAGAAGCTATGAATGATTTAATGAGCCATTTGCAGTTATACTGCTGTAGAGGCATAAAAATAAATAAATAAACTTTGTGGAGTATATTAACATAAACATTTCCTTTCCAGAACATATTTAAATTGAAATATGGTAATTAAGAGCAAAAACAAAAATCAATCTCAAATCCTACTGGGTGATACTTTTAGTATATTGGAATGCACCCTTGATCGTACGGGTACATTCACACATTTTGAGAGCATGTAATGGGTGCCTATTTACAATATGTCTGCCCGAGCGTTGCATGGCCAATCACAAATTATCCTTATCAGAAGGCAAACTAATCCCCAAGAGCAATAATAATAATAGCAATAACAGTAGACTTATATACCGCTTCATAGGCCTTTCAGGCCTCTCTAAGCGGTTTACAGAGTCAGCATATTGCCCCCAACAACAATCTGGGTCCTCATTTTACCCACCTCGGAAGGATGGAAGGCTGAGTCAACCCTGAGCCGGTGAGATTTGAACCGCTGAACTGCTGATCTAGCAGTCAGCCTGCAGTGCTGCATTTAACCACTGCGCCACCTTGGCTCCTCAGAGTATTCTATAAGGATTTTATAATCTCAGTAGAGTTTAAAGTAATTCCTGTGAAGGAATATGTTGATAGAAATATAGGATGATGTTTACTTATGTCTTATGCTTGATATTGTAAACCCAGCATGGATCTTTTTGGAATGTGTGTGTCTGTGCATTCATTCATTCATTCATTCATTCATTCATTCATTCATTCATTCATTCATTCAGCAAGATTGGCACACTGCCAGCATTCCATTAGTAGCTGTCACTGCCTTAAAACAACGGCCCTCA